>NW_015387480.1:4223-6652 GCF_001527695.2 Protobothrops mucrosquamatus | reverse complement strand
GGGGGCAATAGGCTGACTCTGTAAACCGCTTAGAGAGGGCTGTAAAGCACTGTGAATCAGTATATAAGTCTAAGTGCTATTGCTATTTGGGCAAACATGTTCTTTACCTCTCCAGAAGCAAGGATTAAGACAAACGAGTGAAAAATGCAGAAAAACATATTATGGCTAAATATTAGCGTAAAAAAAAAAGCTCATTTAAAAACGGTTTCCTTTCCCATTTATGGACTCTCATTCATTGAAAGTATTTAAGCAAAACTTGACCAGTTGTCTATTTGATTAAAAGAATGCAGGAAAACCACATGCCTTTTAAACCACAGCTCACAGAAGTCCCAGTTGCATTGCCAAAGGTGTTTGATGCTGGGAGTTGAAACCCAGCAACATTGGGAAGATAGTTACCGCCCCACTTATACCATCATAACCTCCTGCTATGCAGACCATGCACTGAGCAGGGAACACATTTTCCAATTCTACAATTTAGTGATGATAATGATAATTATGACATTTTCAATTATCCTAATAATCTAATAGTTGATTGAGTAGATGCACCATATCCATCTCGGGGTGCTGATGTAATGTGTCGATATTTGCAAAAATTCCAAAATTATTTCTATTTATAAGTGATATAATAAACTGCTCTGAAACCAAAGTCTAAGCTCTAAAGTGTCACAAAGGAACTCTGACCAAAGAAATTCTTTTTATTTCTCGAGGACAACTTAAAACAACTTTTCTGATTACCTGGCATTTCATTCATCTCCGGGAAACATTCTTTCGTTACTGCTTCAAGGAGACTTACTTGAAGTAAACCCTTGATTCGGTTCTATTATAGTTTCAAACCATGTCCCATTTCTCTCAGATTTTTTTTAAAAAAAAACATCTGATCAATGCTTATGTGAAAATGCCGGGGCCATATTTATTTCCCTGGAAGGGGTTACCATGTTATGTGTTCACATTTCCTAAAGAAATTAAAAAGCTTCAGACGTGGAGGAAATGTATTTATTTATTTACAAATTTATTTTTAAAAATAAAGATGAGATGAGATGAGTTTGGCTGAGAGAGAATGTTTGGTCCCAAATCACCCAGCTGGCTTTCATGGCTTGGGGGGGGGGGGAGAGACACAACTTTTCATAGTCAGTTCATTCACAAGGAATCTGGTGGCACCTTTCCTGACTAACAATTTGCATTAAAAGCCAGAAGCCTTTGTGAACTACAGATCATTTCATCAGACACACAGAGTGGCTAAAGTAGCTTATGAAAGTATGTGTTTTTTAATTAAAGCGTTTTAGTCAAAAAAAGGTGCTACAGACTCCTCCTGATGTTTGGTTATCCAGCATGGCTCCTGTCCTATAATGGCCAACTCATTGTAATCAATATGTATTCAGAAGGAAAAAAGAAGGTAGAAAATTTCCATCTACATGCCATTTCAGACACCTCAAGATAATACTGTTCATTTGGACCCATTTAATTTGGGCTTTTAGTTTGGATCTGGATCTGGAAGTCACCTTGGTAGATGATATACAATGATTACAGCTTCAGTAATTCTCTTGCAAGTCTAGCAACCTTTAATGGCATTGCCAATAGTTCCCTTCTAGACTTCCTGGTGGAATTGGACCTTGAAGTCCTAGATCTTCTTATCATGTTCTGTCTAGAAGGGCTATTGGTTGACCAATAGAAAATCAGCTTTAATAAGGAAGTATTCGTATTATTGATCTGCAGTTAAGACCTTTGCTATCAGGCTGTCCTGCATTACTTTAATTTTTGTATTCATTTCTCTTTGTTCTCAGATAAACAGTGATTTGATTTACTAAATATATTCTGCCATCTTTAAAAGATGTGCTACCGTGTTCTACTTTGTTCCCTACATTATTTTATATACACAGGAAATGACTTGATGGTTGGTATTGGTCATAGATCTTTAAGGGCACATTTGATAGTAACTGAATGTTGTCCAAGTCTAATTATGACCTTGATAGGAAGGAACAAGCTGGGATTAAATTCCTACAAGGCAGAAACTGCTATCCAATAGAAAACTTATTTTGAGGTGAATGAAATTCAGCCTACTCTGAAACATCATATTTGTGGCTGAGAGTATTCTTTAAGAATTGATAACCTCAAGAATGGTTTATTGCAAAGTCCTATATGAGGAATTACCCTTGACATGTGTCCAGAAGCTGCAGCTAGTGTAATATACTATGGTTAGATTGCAGAAAGTGGCAATTTACATGTATTCTATTTTGAAGAAGTTGCATTGGCTCTCTGTTTGTCATCAAGCAATATTTAAGATACTGTATTTGTGATATGACAAAGCTGTGTATGACAAATGTTCCATTATTGCACTTTCCCATCAAATATGATTTAGGGCGGGTGCCCTCTCGTTGGGCATCACATCTTCCAGTGACTGTTTAGTGACAATCTGTGTGAGGGCAGTTGTG
>NW_015387480.1:0-3012 GCF_001527695.2 Protobothrops mucrosquamatus | reverse complement strand
ATATTATAAGAATACTTATATAAATAAATACATCTTCCATATCCATAGTTGTCTGCAGATTGTCAAGTCCCCAAACCAAGAATGACATGTGGTGATTTTTCCTTTTTTTCCTCTCACTTGAAACAACTTTATGAAAAAATCAAGAAAAACTAAATGCAAAATAACAGCAAAAAAAAAAAAAAAAAAAAAGGGAAGAGAGAGGATTCAAATGGGGAAAATGTTAAAACATTGATTCTTCCAAGCAGATTTCTTTATTATTTTATACCTATAGACAGAATCTTGCCAAACTGAAGCACTCTACTATCTACAGCAAGAGAACTATTAGGGAGGGTCTGTCTTCACTCTTTTTCTCTCACACAGACTCTCTCAACTGAGCTGTCTTTTATCCCTCTGGAAACGCAACCTGCCCTCCTGGGAATACAGACTACTATATTCCATTGCACAGATGGACCTACAGATATTGACTTCCACCTTTGATGAATCAAAGTTGTAGCTTTGATTTACATTACACTATACTTTTTAGTAGGCCAGAGGAAATTATCAGCCTTAGTTGCACCTAAGCTACATGTTGCTTTTCTCTCTAGCAAGGACAGTACTGAACACTGTTGCTCATATCCCACCAACTAGCAGATATATGCAGTGTACCAGCACATACTTAAGATATTGTGATGTACTGTATGTGAAGACACATCAGCATCACTTTTTTAAAAATAAAAATATTAATGTGGAGCTTCTGGATCCACAATGGAATCAGAAAGCGGAGGAAAAGGGAGAGATAAGGTAGAGCCTTGGCATTTCTTCTCTCCCAAAATGTGATAAGAATACAGCCCTCCTCAGCCTCTGATCTGAAAATATCAACGATGAGGTATGGAGAGTCTATCTCTCCCCTAGATTGCACCTTTCCTGCTGGAGTCATGGTTTTAATGTTGCCAATTGTTCCTTCAAGTGACATAATTCATATGGCATGTAGTTAAAACCATAAAGTTATACATGGTAAAAGAAGTCAAGTCTGTCTTCTGTAAAGAAATGTCCTTTTCTTCAGGGTTTTTCCCCCCATTATTTGTCCCGTATTTTATATTTCCTGTCACACTCATATCCCATGCTAAATAATTCAGGCATGGGGGACAGGATGCTGTCACTCTACAGTCTTCTAAGTACGTGGAATAGGTTAAATGGGCAGGGGACAGGCAAAGGTCAATATCACTTTGTGCATGGCTGAATTGGAATTTGAATCCACCTTTTCTTGGTCCTGATCTCATTTTAGTTTTGTAATTTATGCTGAGGGTATCGGAGAGGAAGCACATTTGACAGCCTAATGTTAAATTCTTAAGAATGAATAGGTAGCATTCGCTGAATATTCTTGTTCACCTCTTAGTCACTCTACCTATTTCTCTCTCTGTGTCTCTCCTCCTTCCCCCTACCCCCGGTTAAAATGCATTACTTTTTTTTGCCTTTAGCGAAAGAAATTCGTTTTGATCTTTAAATAGCTGCACAAGGTGAAATGGCAGGGTAATGCTAAAAATATATTATGGAGACATGAATAGTGACTCTTGTGGCTAAGGTTATGTTAAGAATTGAACTTTGAGTGGGGGCTTAAATCTTTCTGTTTCATATGATGCTGATTGAATTTAGCCTCCAAATTTAGCAAAGGGGAGTTGAGGGAACAGTTGCGTTTGCCGTTCAATTATATTCTTGCATTGGTTGCTTTCTGGAAGAAACCTTTGTCCAATGGCTCCATTTAAAACTCCCAGTTTGTCCCATTTCATACCACTACAAGGAGATGCTCCTTTCTGGCTAAAGGATAAAGCTGTGTCTGGGGAATGGCACACAGGCTACAACTCTTCTGTGCACTTAAGCAGTTAAATATATCCAAACCTACATTTATTTGTTTATTTAGAACAGGAGTCCTCAAACCCTTCAACTCATCAACCCCTTCACGAAGTTTCATATTGTTCATCAACCTCCAAACATTTATTATATGAAAATCATTTAATAAATACCATTTTATCTAACAGTACTATGAATAATAACAACAATAACAGCAACATAGGCCCATTTGGTAGTCCCATCAGCCTTTGGGGGTTAATATTGATCATTCTGGAGAACCTGATTTAGAACATTGATCTGGCTACCTAGCAGATTGCACTGGGTTGCACAGCAATGATGAACATGAGCGAAATAGGGAAAAGCAAGGACATCAGCCTAGCACCAAATGTAGATTAGTTCACTCTATTGTGTTCCATGTAGCTAACTATGGTTGTGAAAGTTGGACCTTAAAAGAACCAAACCCAGAAAGAAAATCAACTCATTTGAGCTGTGGTGTCGAAGAAGGCTCCTATGTATTCCTTGGACCAGCAAGGAACTAGGTCCAACTTTCACAAGCAACTACTGGAACGCATAACACCAGACATCACTGGGAGGCAAAGATCACAAAACTGCATCCCACTTATTTTGGCTATGTCATGCGAGGGAATTCATTGGAGAAAGCAATTCTGTTTGGAAGAGTTCATGGTAAAGGGAAACCAGGAAGCCAAAGAACATGATGGCTGGAAATCATCAAAGCTGACACCAACCACAGACCAAAAAAAACCTAAAAGAAGGTAGTGTAAGACAGGAAGATGTAGAGCAGGCATGTCAAACTCGCGACATCACGTGACGTCGCGCGACGTATCAGAGCTTTTTCGCCATTGCCGGCAATGGGGTGGGCACGGCTCCGGTATGATGAAACTGGCCCACGGACCAGCAGTTTAACACCCCTGATGTAGAGAAACCTGGCCATAGAATTGCCAAGAGTCAAACATGACTGAATAGATAACTACTACTACTACTACTTCTTCTTCTTCTTCTTCTTCTTCTTCTTCTTCTTCTTCTTCTTCTTCTTCTTCTTCTTCTTCTTCTTCTTCTTCTTCTTCTTCTTCTTCTTCTTCTTCTTCTTCTTCTTCTTCTTCTTCTTCTTCTTCTTCTTCTTCTTCTTCTTCTTCTTCTTCTTCTTCTTCTTCTTCTTCTTCTTCT
>NW_015387479.1:422064-478092 GCF_001527695.2 Protobothrops mucrosquamatus | reverse complement strand
ATTTGAGAAGAGAAAAATGCATCTTTTCAGCAATGTATTAATAAAAATAGCAAAGACAGAGCAGGATCTTAAAGGGGATCTAATTCAGCTGAGATTAGGATATGCCCCGTGTTTTTTTCCATGCTGAAGCCAGATAAAATGAAATCAGACCATAGGAAGGGCCCAATTTCCACGAGCTCACGGATGTAGAAATTGTGCAGCTGATCCAAACTGGAACCGGTAAGTAATAAAGGCTGGAAATAAATAAATAAAACAACTTTCAAAAGCATTGCTACAAAGGACGGCACAGAGATGGGAAGAGGAAAGGAACATCCTAAGATGGTTCCCACCTTGCTTTAGATTTTCTCCAGTGAAGGGGGGGGAAGGAGGGGCTTGGAAGGGTTTCTCCCTTGTATTCTGCAACTGAGTGGCAGGTCACATCCGATCTTAGGCATGCAGCCATTGAAATCCAGTCGGATGACTTTCCTGCTTTTGAGGAAAAGATGAGGCAGCTTATCTAAGTACACAAACGGAATTCTGCAAATCTCTCACTTGGCTTTGCACGGGAGAGGCAATTTTGAAAGGCAGGGGTGGAAGCCCGCTGTCAGAGCCGCTGCATTCATTGTCAGTGGGCCACAGCACCAGCCCACTGGAGATGGGTGCAGAATTCACAGGATATAATTATAGCAATTATCTGGACGGCTCTTCTTCTCGTCAGTAATCTTGTCTTGCCCATCTACGCGCCTGTCATCTCTCATCATCGGGGCCTCTGAGCAGCCCATTGTTCCCAGGCGTTTGCCTGCTGTTCACGGGGAGGAAGTGCCAGTGGCAGGGCAGGCTGCCTGCAGACGGGGCCTCCCGGAGTGAGCAACCATCTGCCAGATGGGCTGGCTGGGGCCCCCAAGCATGGAGCAGTTCCTTGAAGCTGCCAGCTTGGGGGAGCCCAGCTGCACTTCTCCAAAGGGCAGTGCCAGGAACATGGAGGAGTTCAAAGCAGTTTCCGACTAAAAGCAGATTGCCTCCCTCCTCATGGTAAACAGATGTTCCTCTTTACCGATAAAATGAAGGTTTGCATAAACAGAAAGGCAGAATATAAATGTGATAGTAAGTAATAATAAAAAACATTTTAAGCAACGGAGGTAAAGACCAAGGAACCAGATTGGTTCAAAGGTTAACTTAGCCACAAACTACCAAAAGTCATTTTGGGTGAATCGATTACTTGCAGGTGATCCCGGACCTGAATTTATGTTGCTAGGTAAGGCGGTTGTTAATGTTAGATTTGCATTCTGAACAATGCAAAAATATTTATTGGTGAATCAACCAAGGTACATCCTCTCTCATTTTAAAAAAGCCTTTGATTTTTACACTTTCATGCTTAGAATGCAATAGAACGGAATCTCTCCGGGCCAAATGCCAAACCCAGAAAACCAGTTAATCAAGCTGGATGTAGAATCTGGATTGTATTGCAACTTTTGCATCTTCTAAAGAAGGGATCTACAACTTTTTCTAGGCTGAAGACACAATTGACCTTTGATTGAAGTAAAACAAAAACTTAAATTGTTTTATCCTTAATCTGCATATTTAACTTAAATCAAAATTTAATGTAGTAGCTATTCTCCTGTCAGGTATTTAATAGCTATGCCCTTTTGCCATATTAAAAATAGCCCTAACATCTTCTGGAAGACTCTTGAGAGCCGATCTTAAGAGGGTTGTATATAACTCTGGTGGTTTAACATTCCCTCCTTAGCTTTGGAAAAGATATTCTTCACTGACAAGAATTACAAAGGAAAGTTTGCTCCCTTCTGTATACATTCCTAATCAGATTGAAATATGTTAAGCACTTGACTTGAATCAAATAAAACAAAGAAAAAAAATGCTTAAATATGGGGGGGGGGGTGTTTTCAAACTGGATTCCGGGAATTCTTGAATTCCATGTGAACTGGACAGGTTCCATGAAGACTTAGGGATAGGGTGGGGGTCTCAAATGCATGCTGAGCCCTCCTGGATCCCACCCCAGTATGGGATTCATTGTATCACACCAGCATTTCCTGTCACCAGTTTTGCAAGCGGTCTGTGAATGAGAACAGCTAGTCTTCCATCTTCTGTGCAGATGTACAAAAACCCAACTTTTGGCCTGACCCTAAACAATTCCAACAAACATTTCCCCAGGCACTCAAGTTTAGTAATGGTGATTGAAAGCAGGGAGACCTAGAAATCTAGCAGGTGTTGCTTAGCAGCACAACAGTCACTTCTCTTTCCAAGTAGCAGACTATAGTTGGGTATATGCGCGAGTGTCCCAAAGAGGTCTGCTTAATCAATCCAAGTGGCATCCTGTGCACACCTAGTTAAGAAGTCCCAAATCCCATTGACCTGTGCAGGAATAAAGACATTTAGAATTGTGTTATCAGACTGCCTCTAGAAGTTGTAGGTGCCCCAACACTGGAGGATTTTAAGAAGAGATTGGACAACCATTTGTCTGAAATGTGTATAGGGTTTCCTGCTTGATCAGGAGGTCTGATAGAAAATCTCCAAAGTCCTTCCAACTCTGTTCTTCAGTTATTCTGCGGTGGAGAGCCAGTTTGGTCTAGAGTAGGGGTCCTCAACCTTGGCAACTTTAAGACTTGTGGACTTCAACTCCCAGAATTCCTCAGCCAGTTGAAGTCCACAAGTCTTAAAGTTGCCAAGGTTGAGGACCTCTGTTCTAGAGGTTTCCATCTCTGCTAAGTATATTGTGGCTTGATAATGGCTCAACATGTTGAATGAAGGCAATATTTATGGTTTATGCAATAAACCACAATTAAAGCAAACTTAGCTTAATGTGAAACTAGTCTCTGCGGCTAACCTCAGCATGGCCATCCCTGAATGAAAGAATTACACATAAAATGCAGCAGAATATGAATCATAATTCATGAAGGAGAAAAACTGCCCCTTGAAGTTTAATAAGGCAAATAGCAGTCCCTGAATCATCTTTAATACTTGTCATTATTTTTTTTTACCTCAGTGTTTGGGATCGCCACCCCCCTTGACCATCCAGTGAGACTTTTATCAACTCCACCCCAACTCAGCTTACAAAAGCTGAATAACAAATGGTTATTCCATTTGTTCACTTTTGGATGGCCACAAGATACTGCAAAACATTATACTCCTTCCTGAAAAGAGCAAAATCCTTAAAGCTTGTTATCTAATACTGTAAACATGAAATTCTATCGCCACCTTGAGGAAAGTATTCATAGCGGACATCAAATCCAGATGGAGTAATAGTTACTTTTATGGAAGTTCTTGCTTCCATAACTGATTGCCTTTCAGAGGAAGATTATTTTCTTCCAGCCGATTAACATATGGGATTTATGTGTAATAAAGATAACATAATTGAATGCATATAGTTTATGATTCAAACTGTTCCTGAGGGTGGTTATCCTAACCAAATTTAAAGCTCCCCCTCATGTCCAAGGAGTCTCTTTAGAATTCTGGGGTCATCAATACAACACCCATTAATGTTTTTTTTCCCTTGAGAACAGTACAGAATTGGCTTCCTAATGCCTTCTTCCCAGATTTGATTTCTCAGTCTAAACTATAGCATTGTAATAATAATAATAATAATAATAATAATAATAATAATAATAATAATAGTAATAGTAATAGTAATAGTAATAATAATAATATAGTAGTAGTAAAGTTGGAAGGGACCTTGGAGGTCATCTAGTCCAACCCCCTGCTCAGGCAGGTAACCCTATACCATTTTGGACAAATGGCTGTCCAGTCTCTTCTTAAAAACCTCCTGTGTTGGAGCATTCACCGCTTCTGGAGGCAGGTTGTTCCACTGGTTAATTGTTCTAACTGTCAGGAAGTTTCTCCTTAGTTCTAGGTTGCTTCTCTCCTTGGTTAGTTTCCACCCGTTGCTTCTTGTCCTGCCTTCAGGTGCTTTAGAGAATAGCTTGACTCCCACTTCTTTGTGGAAGCCCCTGAGATATTGGAACACTGTTATCATGTCCCCCCTTGTCCTTCTCTTTGTTAAACTAGACATACCCAATTCCAGCAACCGTTCCTTATATGCTTTAGCCTCCGGTCCCCTAATGTCCTGGTAGTCAAATGATTAGGAGGCTGGAGGCTAAAACATTTGAAGAACGGTTGCAGAAATTGGGGATGTCTAGTTTAGTGGCATGATAGCAGTATTTCAATATTTGAGAAGCTGCCACAAAGAAGAAGGGGTCAACTTATTTTGGAAAGCACCAGAAGGCAAGATAAGAAGCAATGGATGGAAACTAACCAAGGAGAGTTCCAACCTAGAACTAAGGAGAAATTTCCTGACAGTGAGAACAATAAATCCAGGGAATGGCTTGCCTTCAGAAGTTGTAGGTGCTCCAACACTGGAGGTTTTTAAGAAGAGACTGGACGGCCATTTGTCCAGAATGGTATAGGGTCTCCTGCTTGACTAGAAGTCTTCCAAGATCCCTTCCAACTCTGTTATTCTGTCTCCCCCTGAAGGAGTAATTAAGCCTACTAACTTCCTAGTCCAGGGGTGTCAAACTTGCAATGTCATGTGACATGTCGCGACATATTGCGACTTTTTTGGCATTGCCAGCAATGGGGTGGGCACGATTTTGCTATGATGCATCCGGCCTGCGGGCCAGCAGTTTGACACCCCTGTCCTAGTCCAAAGGCCAGCCAGATGTTTCTTCCATGATTCCTTCAAACGATAGCTTGTTCTGATTTCTCACTTTTTTTCCTAAGTTTCTCACTTGCCCCATAATTGTTATTCCCCTAGGGCAGGGATCTTCAAACGTGATGTTGTAATGCAAGTGCAAAGGCAAGCTTGTATCATGCTCTCACATGTTATGTCAGTCTGATGTTGGTGGGGTTAGGAACAGATATCTAAGTTTGCAATACATCATTGCGGATTTTACACATGGGCTTCCAAGTCCTAACCTTAAATGTCTGAATGTTCACACAGCAGAATACTTTAATTCTGGTTTTACCCAGGATAGTCAGACATCCAACGGTTTTAGAAAACAGCTGAATTAAACCAAACTGTACACAAAAACGTTTATTAAACAAGAACCAAATATACTTTACTTTTCTGTGCCTAAATAACAAGAGCCCAGCAGTTTTTCCCAGTTAGCCTTGAAACAGTCCTAATGCTCTAATAAAATACAGACAATGCACCAGTTAGTTTTAACACCACTGCTGCCTTTTCTTGTCAAATAAGTAAAGAATAAAAGACTACTGCACTATTACCATAAACAAATCTCAATTATTCTGATCTCTATGAGATACTTGCAACATATTTAAAAGAAAAAAGAAATAAGCGGGAGCATTTTGGTACAAGACTCTTTCTATAAACTTTCCTATTTAACTGACGGTTGGAGTACTTGAATGGCTCAGACTCAATTCTTATGATAACCCACGTTCACGAATTTGGATCACACATTGATAAAACCAAGATTTCCATTCAGTTCAATGGGATCTGTTTTGCAATATGAATTGCAGAAGCTTGGGGATGCCACTAGGAGCAAAAACGTAAAGACCCCTGACCCTACACTAACATCTAAATCTGACCTGAAGATGCATTTGCCATGAAAAGAAGCAGCGGAACATCCCCATCAAAGAATAAACTGGTATTACAGCTTAACTCTAACTCTGGTTAATTAAAACTCTAGGGCTACAAACAATGGAAAGGGTCACCACTGGAAAGGATTCCACATATTTAACTTTGTGTAAAGAGTCCCCTCTCTACACAGTATTATCAGAATAAGACCAAAAGGCAACGTGGCGAGCAAGATTTAGCCCATGAATAATTATATGTAATTTTACAAAAAGAAAATATAGGAGATCGCCATCTGGGTTTTTATGCTCTTCTACAATGGAAGCCATTGCTTTGCAAACAGAAAAAAAGAAGGAAAATAACACTATTTGTCCATCAAATTGAAGAGTATCTCACAAGTAATTCCTGCTTTACTGTCGTCCAGAGCAGTTTCTTTCTTCTCCCATGCTTCAAGAGAAACACTTTTCGGGGTGCATAATGGAGCGTTTACACAAACAGATGCTTGAAGAGAAAAAATAATCAAGGTGAATATGAACATTGGCTAAGAGGGCTGTAGGGTGCTGTAATCAATAGACTGCCAAAAAATTAGTACTTCTCTTGCTTGGACTTTGGCATCCCTCTTTTTGTTCCTCCCAACATCCCCTTGCTATAAACTTTTCTTTTTTACAAGCCTATAATCTCTTAATTTGGGGTAGAGTCGGGGTGACTGGATATAGCTGAGTGTTTACTGGCCGGATGCCCTTCCTGATGCCTACAGGGAGTTCACAGTAGATATTTTCTCTTTGTGCCCTGAGAGAGAAACATATGTTGCTACCTAGAATTGAACTCTCAACCTTCTGAGTGGGAGGCGAGTGTCTTCATCAGTAGACCATCAAGCTGCTTAAAACAAACCCCTTTCTATGTCCTATGTTATTCAGGACCCCCATTCTCCAACTACAAGTAGTCCTTGAATTGTGAACAGTTGCTTACAAACCACTTGGAATTAAAATGGATCCCAAAAGCTACTTAGGATCAGATTCTGGCAGCTGTGCCCCCTGCCCACAGTCACATGACTATGCTGGGAGTGCTCAGCAACAGGCCCACATTGATGGCTGCCATGTCACTGCAATTTATGATTGCTGGAAACTGGCATTTACTTCTGGTTTCCAGCAAAATCTGGCCCATAGTCAAGAATGGGTTCACTTAATAACCAGGGGGCTTGCTTTACAACTGCTGCAAAAAAGGGGGTCAGTCACATGATGACCCACTTTACAACTGTCACAATGTATATTATAATTCTCAAGCTTAGTTATGGTAATAAGCTGAAGACTCCCTGTAAGTTTTGGGGAGGGCTGTAGATGAAAAAATGTGGCAGGGAGCCCAGAATGTTATGAAAAAAAAAATTGCAACGTGATGATAAGGGTCTCTGGGCTCATTATGTAGGCAGACAGAATACTTTTATACATGACTTCTGAAACTGAAAATACTCTGCATGTTTCAAACTGATTAATGATTATATTTTCCTTACCAACCTTGGCCCTAATTATACCAATAAAACTGTCATTGGGGAGGGTGGCAATGAATAATTCTGAATATTATGGGGAAGCAGAGAAGACAAGTTCACCTGTCTCTGTAATGTCTGAAAGGAAGAAGATAAAAAGGGTGCTTCTAATGGGTAGCAGCTTATTATGTGTGCAAGCAAAATTAATATGTGCTAAAACATGGCTATTTGGCAAGGAAAAAAAGTTTAGAAGTATGTCCATCATACATAACAACAACAAATGTTGATTAAGAAAGACAAAGTCTGGATAATAGACATTGCAGTATCTAGAGACGCAGAAGAAAAGAGGGAAAAACACAAAATACAAGAGCTGAGAGTGAAAGCAAAGACAGTACCAAGTAATAATAGGCCCCTTAGATGCAATCCCAAAACATCTGGAGCGCCACTTAAGCATCATTGGCATTGACAAAATCACCATCAGTCAATTGAAAAAGGCAACTCTACTTGGAACAGCTTACATCCTATGTGTTGACATCTGTAACACCATCAAGCAACATTTGCCTATTCCAGATCCTTAGGAAGGACTCGACAGGTGGATAAAAAAGCCAAATCCAGTCCAAACATCTGGCTGATTATGCATCCAGTAACAGTAATAGAGCCAGTTTGCTTATGATTAGAGACCAAGAAACTGTGATTTCTTGTCCCCCTTAGACATGAATGCCAGTTGGGTGACTTTGGGCCAATCTCTCTCTCTCTCTCAGTCCAACCCACGTTCACCAGGTTGTTGTAGTGGAGGAAATAGGAGGAGGAAGGAGTATTAAGTATATCTGCTATCTTGAGTTACTTATAAAGTAATAAAGGTAGGATAAAATAATGGACAGCTCATTATCAGCATGGGAAGTCAAAATGCATGCAGGAAGAGGCCAAAATGTCCGTCTGCAAAGGCACAGACTCTAATTTCCAATGAAAGAAACTTTAATTTCCATAACTCTCCATTTAGCATGGCCAATGTTGAGAGTTCAAGCCTGTGTCTCGGGAGGACACCAAACCTGGGGAAACCTGTATTAGCAGGGATGAGTTTTCTCAGCACAGGGACAAGTGACAAACTCAGCATACGGGGACAATATTTTAGAGGAAAGCTGGAGTGTCTTTTTTTCCCCTTCACCCTTTTAACATGCAGATGTATTGATGGCTTTTCTATTATTGCAATTTTCAAAATGTAATTATATCTGTGCTGGAACTGACCTATTGTCAACGTTGCTAACATTGGATGTTCTTGCTTTGACAACATATGGAGATGCAGCCTTTTTCTTTCTTTACACTTAGAATTAGATGATACTGGGGGAGGAGCAGGAATGTGATGGGAGTTAGTTAGACATAATAATATTGTAATAGTGTGTGAACTCAGGACTTTTGAAATAAGAGATGATAAGAAATGGCGGGTTGGAGTAAAGGAGGGAAAGCCTGCATTTCAAACTAATTGAAGAATGTGATTTATGACTGTTAATTAGAGGAGGGAATTGTGTTTGATACTATGTGCTAAGGGGAGGGGAATCCAGATTTTGGCTTCTGATTATGTACCTGCCGAAGCTATGCCATTCGAATAAAGATTATTTAAGGTAAACAATGCCTCGAAGTTCTTTGAAGAGTTTCATCTGTTGGAACCACGACACCTATTATAAAAAGGTAAGTTAACCAATGCCTTTTTTTTTTTAATGTGCAGATTCTAAACCTGGCCAGGAAAAAAAACATCCCTTCCTTGCCCTCCCCCTCACCCAAAGCTCTTCTTCTTGCTGCATTTTATTGTGATCATTGCATTTGTTACCTTCTTGTCTGGCCATAGGATGACTTTCTTTTTTCTTCCTCTTGCTTGCTCTGCAGGATGGAGAGCTTTCAAAAGCTCTTGCCTCCTTGCATTTTTCAGCGTGCTTGCACATGTTATTCTATGCAGAAAGAAAAGGCCAAAAGAGAATTTACCCAACCAGTTAAAAGCATGAATGCACAGGGTTTTAGGGAAGGGAGAAGTCATGAAGTGCCCCTTCCTTAGCCAGCATAAACAAGTCAGCAAAGCAGGATGGAATCAAGAGTTTCAGGCAGCAGGATAAGGAAGTTTGATATAGCGACATTACTCCACTTATGACTAGTTGCTTAGCACTGGAGGTTAAGATGAACCCACAAAAAAGGTACTTATGGCCCAATTTTGAAATTACGGCCGCTGCAGTGCCCCCACAGTCATGTGAACAAAATTTGGGTGCTTGGCAATCTGTCCAACTTTCTGACTGACTGAAGGGACACTGTAATGTCATCCTACCCACCGGTTCCTACTGGGGGGGGGGAGAGAACTACAGGAAAATTTAGCACTTTTCCTTTCCTTTTTGAGCACGTGTGCAATCCCTTCCTAGACTTCTGGCCTCTTCTCATGTCCCATTTATCTACCTGTCCATGGCACTGGCATATGGTGTTTTTGTCAGCCTTATTAGATAGACCACGCAGGAAAAAAGCCAGATAAACTAATTCTACTTTATTGTAAAGCTACATAAATAGACTTGCAAGTCTGAAAATACAATTCTCCTGCTGTTAACGTTACAGCCTGAAAACCTAGGAAGGTTTCCTTCTGAGCTTCTCGCTCTGCTCACAATTCACCTGTAGGCTCTGCTGTCTCTTATCTGACCATTCCCTAGGACAGGGCTTTTCAACCAGTGGTACGGGTACCACCTGTGGTACATTGGCACCTGGCAGCTGGAGCTCGGTGCTGATCCTGGTGCTTCTGGTGAGCCCAGAAGAAGCGCCGATCAGCTGGAATGTTGCAGCCTCTCCAGGGTCTTGTGATTTACATTCAGATGCCTGGCAACTGATTCATATTTATGACGGTCACAGTGTCCCAGGGTCATGTGAAGTGACCAAAACCTGCTGCTGGGGGGAATAACCACCCAGCAGACGGGGGGAATAAAAACAAAACACCCCCCACCCCACCCATGCTGCCAATCCTCAACAGAAATGCTCACAACAATGAAAACCTCGGACGGGAGGAAGAGCGCCGCCGGGCAGACAGGCAGGTGTCTTGCTCGGCTGTGGCTTGGGGGGGCACTTTATTCAGTGCCATTGTAACTTCGAACAGTCACTAAGCGAACTGTTGTAAGTCGAGGACTACCTGTACTTTATCACTTTTTTCCTTTTTTGGGGGGGTCATCACATTTTTGACACCTTGCTAGACGACTGGTGGTACTCGGATGTTGCCATATCCTAAAAGTGGTACAATGGGTGAAAAGGTTGAAAAGCCCTGCCCTAGGAAGCATCTTTTCCCTCATCTATCAAAGTGATTCCCACATACCATTAATTCATTTGTAGAAAATCAGGGTTGTAACAACTGCAGCTATCCATGGTTTCACTGGGAATGACCCAGGTGCATCCTCAGCAATTATGAGCCAATGTAAAATTTGATTTCCACAGTGGCTGAAAAGCATTCGGGAAATTAAGTCCTGCCACCTATGGCACAGCAACTGATTTGGCACCTTCCAAGTACAATTATATTTCTTGTCACCCTGGACAATAAAGATCTTGCTTCCTGAACACCTTTGTGTGTATCTTATAGATTTTTGGCTGCTAATCACAAAAATATCTATTACGCAATGTTTTGTAGAAATCTCTTTTTACAAAATGGCAATGTACGTCATTCAATACCTGCTGGCTGAGCTGCAGATATGAAAGAAACATACGAAAATAAGGAATTGTTGTTGAAGCACATCCAGTACACCAAGTACAACTGGGATATCTGTGGAGATCTAAAAGTAGTGGTTTCGTTGTTTGGAATTCAGCTTGGATATACCAAGTACTGTTGTTACACATGCGGTTGGGACAGCCATGTAAGAGAGTTGTAACTGGTATCCATTAATGCTGGCAGACTACTGGACACTTCAGCAAATTGTATTGAATACTAAGTACAAACAAAGATCAGCAGTAAAACACTTTGGGCCCTGTTTAATTCATGCAGCCTGCCAGCAACCTTATGCGATTAAATACATTATGGTCATTAAACATTAATGTCATATATCTCAAAATTCCTACGTAACATAGGGTTTCTGAAATTATATTTGGGTTCAGTTTGAAGGGGTCTATCATAATCACCAAAAGTTTTTCAAGAAGCAAAACTTTTGAAAAAAAAAATTGCTGTCCAGTGATCATTAAGCAGCATGAGAATCAGAACTGAACACATCTAGATGGCAGGCTAAATCTGGGAGAGTGAAAACCTGTATTTGCATAGAACCCACTGAGTACAACTATTATTCTCCAGCTGTTGTATATGGTTATAGACCTCTCCAAAAAGGCAAACAAGTCACCTTACCCAACGTGAATAGGCCTTGCCACACTTGGGACATGCATAGACCTTTGGCTCAAAGCTGGAGTCATGGTATTTCTTGAAGTGAATGGTTAAGAGCTGTTTCTGCCGGAAGCCCTTGTTGCAGGAGAGGCAAACAAAGGGCTTCTCACCAGTGTGCGTCCGCTTGTGCACAATCATATGGCGTTCCTGGGAGAAAGAAGACTTCATCAAAACAAAGCCAAGGATTTTGCTCCTTAGTTCCTAGGTTGGATCTTCCTTTGACAAGCTTCCACCCATTGCTTCTTGTCGTACCCTCAGGTGCTGTGACGCCCTCTTCCTAATGACAGCCCTTCAAGTATTGGAAGATGTCTATTGTGTCACCCCTAAACCTTCTCTTTATTAGGCTAGACCTACCTAGTTCCCTTAGCCATTTATCATATGGTTTATCCTCAAGACCTCTTATCATTTTTTAAATTTAATGCACTTCTACATAAGCTCCAGATGAGATATTCAGTTTATTTCAATAACATCAAATATTCAGGCAAATGACAAACCATGATTGGGATAACTTAAGGTGGGAGGGCAAAGAAGAATCAAATTATATGTAACATTATTTCTTCATCCTATACCCCATTTACCTGCTAGAATGGCCATTTTTTTTGTTTTCTATCAGTTCTGAAGTTGATATTTAAATAACCAAGATATGTGAGGGCAACCTGACTTTGGAATAAGACTATTTTCAGCAGGAAGAAAATTCAATTCCTTCTGAGGCAAACCATCTCAGAAAATAGTTCTGTCTTTTCTTGAAAACCCAGAATTAATGGATAATGATTCAATCTCACCCAATACAATTTTGTTCATCTTCATTCTGGCCTTTCAAATATTAATTGTGACATACTGTACAGATCAGTCAAGTGGCCTGGAAGAGAGCGTTTTGCTCTAAAGAGGAAGTCACAGACCCTATAGCAGGGGTCTTCAAACTTGGCCCTTTTCTGACTTGTGGACTTCAACTCCCAGAATTCCTCAGCCAGGCACACTGGCTGAGGAATTCTGGGAGTTGAAGTCCACAAGTCATAAAAGGGCCAAGATTGAAGACCCCTGCCCTATAGCTTAGCAATAATTCCTCCCTTTTGCAACAATAAAGACTGATATTCTAAAGGACAGGGGTGTCAAACTGGCAGCTCTTGGACCGGATGCATCACACACAGGCCATGCGTACCCCGGCTCTGCAAAGGCAAAAAAATGTTGTGATAGTCACATGATGCGATCGAGTTTGACACCCGTGCTGTAGGAGTTTGTTATCAGGAAATAGTTACATGAAACGAAAGCCCATATATAACAGACTAACAGAGTTGAAAGAGATCTTGGAGGTCTTCTAATCCAACCTCTCTCCCTGCTCTACAAAACTGGAGAGCTAGTCATGGAGATCCAAATTTAAGTCCATGCTCAGCCACAGAATCTCCCTGGGTGATTTTAGGATAGCCATTCTCCCTGCCCGGCCTACCTAACAGAGTGGTTGTTGTCAGAAAAAAATGGAGGAAGGGAACGCTGAGCTCCTACATAAAAGGAAGTCTATAAATCTGATAAACAGCAGCCAGAGCTGGGCCATTTCATAAATACCTGTTTGCACGTGTAGCTGCATTGATCACACTTGAATTTCTTTTCATCTCTGTGTATCTTCTTGTGTTGTTGCAGAGCGTAACGCTCATGGAAGGCACTCTCACAATAATTGCACTTGACCGGTATCTCAATGTAAGAATGCAGGTTTCGCAAGTGGATACCTGTAACAGGAGAAGTATGATTTTACATTTTTTTCCAAATACTTCTGAGCATTCATATGGATTTGCCCTAATTGGTCACCGTTGTTGAGTCTCAAGCAGGTGTTTTGAACAGACAAAAAAGACACTGAAACAAATTTTAAGCTCACATAAATCCCATGCAGTGACTATTATATCCATAGGAAAAAAAAAAGTCCTGGTGGCACAGTGGTTAGAATGCAATACTATAGTCTAACTCTGCACACAGTCCGGAGTTTGATCCTGACCGGCTCAAGGTTGATTCAGTCTTCCATCTTTCCAAGGTCGGTAAAATGAGGAGCCAGATTGTTGGGGGCAATAGGCTGGCTCTCTAAAGCACTATGGGGTGGTATATAAGTCTAAGTCAGCGGTTCTCAACCTATGGGTCGCGACCCCATTTGGGGTCGATCGACCATTTCACGGGGGTTGCCAAGCAAGGCTGTCCGCCATTTTTCCCCCTTTTCCGGCGGGTGCCTTACCTCCCTTGAGCTGGGCTAGCTGGTGGTCGGCCTGCTCCGTCTCTGCTGCTTGCCAGCTATGCCTCGGCCGGCGCAGGGGGCGGAACCACGCATGCGTGGCGCTCACGGGCAGGGAAAGTCCTCGACTTACGACCGGCTGGGTAGTCCTCGACTTACGACTGGTTTAGTCCTTGACTTACGACCAGTTTAGTCCTCGACTTACGACCGGTTGGGGGTCGCAGCATTAAAAAGGTTGAGAACCACTGGTCTAAGTACTATTGCCACTGCTAAAAGGCAAAGTCTCTCTGATTCACATTACTGTACATCAGATGACCCACACTACAGGTAATCTTCGACTCATAACCATTCCTCTAGTGACCATTACAATGAGAAAATCTAGAAAAAAATGGACATGCCCAAGCCCCCATGAAAAAGCAAAATAGTGCAATATTTAAGCAACCATGCAACCTAAATTGTACCTAAGGGGCTTGTGAATTGCAAATATTAGTTAAAAAGGTAATATGAAACAGACTACATGACTTCAAGGGAGATGCACCAACTGAACTCTGATTAGGATTCAAATTTAGAGACTTCACAAGAAGAAGAAGGAAGGGAGGGAGGGAGGTAATTAAGAGGAGCAACAATTCCTGGCCCCTTTTAAATGTATAAAAAGCAAAGGATTGGTTTAAGGAGCATATTCACTTCCCTCCAAGTAACCAAAAGGTGGTGCTATTTCGCTTTCTTACAAAATTCAGTCCTTGAATCCAGTCTCACTAAGAGCTGAAAAAATAAAAACAAATAAAAACTTGATCTTTGCAAAAGCATCTTCCAAAAAATTTACATACATACCACTGAAAGAGAAAACCCTAAAAATTACACATTTAGTAGTCTTCTTGGTACCCGATGTGACCCCTTGGCTGGGATTATAATGCCTTTTGGTCAAACTGGTTGGGAATTTGGTAAACTGTAATCTCAAAACAGCATGAAGTTGGAAAGGCTGTATTAGCCCTCAATTTCTTGCCATTAACTTTTTTTTATTCATCTGCAGTCTCCCTTTCAAGATTCCATGTTTTCATTTGTTCACTTACAATTAAGAAGCATTTACTTTTGTGTTCTAAAAATCTGGGCCTAAGGCAGAGGCATACACAAAGAGTATTTAAAAAGTCACAACGGTGGCTGAAACCACATGACTAAAGCTATACCTGTTTTTACATGTGTGCTGACACATATAAAAAGGGGGTAGGCTTTTGATCTCACGGTTGCATAGCTGTCTTGGTTTTATTTTATTTTTTGTCTCTACTGTGGATGTCCCTGACCTACTGCGTGCTCATCATTCACACAAAGACTTCTTCTTGAAGCTACTTCTGAATTGATCGAAGTCAACTAAGCAAATGTCCTGTCATCTTCTTCTAACAATCTCCAGGATAAGGACGTCTCAAGTGCAGGTTTTTAACTGCTTCGCATACATCAATGGGGTAGATCATAAAATGAAGCAATTCTGAAATGAACCCTATTCACCTCAAACTCTGGGAATAAACCCGTCAAAGATGGCATTGGTGTATTGAGTGTTTTTCTCTCCAACAGTTTTCAAAGTCACATTGTCTTCTCCTATTTCACGCAGGTTAAAGACCAACTTAAACAAAGATGATTAGGGGACTGAAGGCTAAAACGTATAAAGAACGGTTGCTGGAATTGGGTATGTCTAGTTTAATGAAGAGAAGGACGAGGGGGGACATGATAACAGTGCTCCAATATCTCAGGGGCTGCCACAAAGAGGAGGGAGTCAAGCTATTCTCCAAAGCGCCTGAAAGCAAGACAACAACAGTGGATGGGAACTAATCAAAGAGAGAAGCAACCTAAAACTAAGGAGAAACTTCCTGACAGTTAGAACAATTAATCAGTGGAACAACCTGCCTCCAGAAGTTGTGAAGCGTTTAAGAAGAGACTGGATAACCATTTGTCTGAAATGGTATAGGGCAGAGGTCACCAACCTTTGTCGGTTGGCGGACCGGAGGAAAAGGGAGGGGGAAGCATTTTACATGCGTGTGTGCGCGTGCGCATGGGGCCGTGAGCACACATGCTGCAAATGGGGTGGGGCTAGCGGCCGTGTGATACTCACTAGCTCTGCCCCGTTCTTGCGTGGCGCAGTGCCTTGTTTTTACGCTCCATGGCACGGCAGTGTCCATTTTTGCATCTTGCAGCATGGCAGTGACCCGTTTTTGCACTTCGCAGTGCGGCTGTGCCCATTTCCGCACCCCATGGCACAGTGGTGGCCCATTTTCACACCCCGCAGTGCAGCGGTGTCCCACTTTTGCATCCCAAGGTGCAGTGGCAGCCCATTTTTGTGCCCTATGGCACAGGGTTCTGTTTTTGCAACCCGTGGGCTAGCACAAGTGAGGGGTGTGCGCACAAATTGGCCAGCTTGTCCCATGGCCCGGTGGCCAGCAGGCCATGGCCCACTACCGGGCCACGGCCCCCAGATTGGAGACCCCTGGTATAGGATTTCCTGCCTGAGCAGGGAGTTGAACTAGATGACCTCCAAGATCCCTTCCAACTTTTATTATTATTGATCATCGCACAGTCAGCCAGATGTTCAGACTGGATTTGGCATTTTGTCTACCTATCGAGTCCTTACCAAGGACCTGGGATAGGCAGATGTGGATGTTTGATGGTATTACAGATATCGTCCCAGGATGGAAGCAGTTCCTAATAAGGCCGCCTTTTGCAATTGACTAATGGCAAATTTGTCAATGCCAATGGTGTTCAAGTGGTGCTCCAGTTGTTTTGGGATTGCACCCAAGGCAATTGGTACTACACTTGCTTGCCTTTGCCACAGTCTTTCTATTTCTATTTGCAGGTCTTTGTATTTTGTTATCTTCTCCAGTTCTTTCTCGTCTATTCTGCTGTCTCCAGGCACTGCCACGTCTACTATCCAGACTTTTTTGTCTTATTTATTGACAATTATTATTATTATTATTATTATTATTATTATTATTATTATTATTATTATTATTATTATTATTATTATTATTATTATTACTATATCTTAGATTTTCCTAATACTTTCTCTCAGGAGATATACCTTGCCTACCTTGCAGTTTGATCAGAAGACTTTATAAAATTAATACATGGCTTCTTTTGATGGTCTCACCTGCCTTTTCCCTGTACGATTTAAAAATGTATATTCATACTCATGCTCATAACTTAAATCAAATGATACACTACAGATACAATGGCACTTTTTTGCGCTGTACTTATATCTGTACTTATATCTGTGTGCAAATATAGTAGGGCACATTTGCAATGGGCCAAGAAGGACTGGAAAACATAATGAGAAGAATTCAGGGCAATCTAAGAAAAAAAAATCACTGAAAATTAAAAAAAAAAAAAAAAGAACAGAGTGCTAAGACATTGGTGACTTTCCCAATTAAAACACAGCAACTTAGAACCCAAAAAACTCAGGAAAAACTGTGTGTGAAAATGTCAGGAACATGCTAAGTCCAAATGATTGATATTAGATATAGAAACAATGCTCACTGGTCACATCTTTGAGTGA
Organism: Protobothrops mucrosquamatus; assembly: GCF_001527695.2. Lineage (NCBI taxonomy): Eukaryota > Metazoa > Chordata > Lepidosauria > Squamata > Viperidae > Protobothrops > Protobothrops mucrosquamatus. The sequence goes on along the minus strand of NW_015387479.1, from coordinate 460,963 downwards.
GAAATCAGAGTTTATTTACTGCAAAAAGACAAGAGCTTGCTTTGGAAATTAACGATCCAGAGCACGATACTTTGGGGATAGATTTATGAAGTCAAGCTGGATACTGACAGTGACCTTCATTCTTTATGTGTTTTTATAGAAAGGTTTTGGGGGGGGGAAAGTTATAAAACTTACTTAAATCGCCTTTCCGGGCAACGGATGTGGCACATTGCGGACACTGGTATTTTGGTACATTTTCCCCATGTTTATGCAAAACATGGAACTTCAAAGTCCCAGCCTGTGTGAATCTGGCTTTACAAATCACACATTCAAAGGGTTTTTCACCTAGAGGGAAACACATACTTGTAATAACTGGTGAACTAGAGAGCAAAATGCCACAGCTGAAAACGGTAGCATATTTTCCAGATCCTACTTTTTCCATCCTCACCCTGAACTGGAACGGATGCTGCATCCAGGCCCCCATGGGAACTCTTGCCCATCTGCCCTCCTAGAGATCTATCTTGGTTCTCCCACTTCCTTGCCACCATTTCATTCATCTCCATTTAAACAGATTTACACTGCAATTCCTCCCCATTTCATCAAGCTTAGCTTGAGAAGAGAGTTGGCTTAGTGAAAGGATTAATTGTTTAATTATAATTTATTCTTTAATCTATTAGTTGAATGGAGCATTGGTCAACTGCTGGAGAATTTTGTATGTTGTAAAGATGGCGAGGGCAAAGCCAAACACTGGGCGATATAAAAGTGTCCTTGAGTTTGTGAGATGGAGCTGGTGACCATAGAGACCTGTCTCCATCCCTCCCTCCCTGTCTCTCTCCTTCCTTCCTTCCTTCCATCCATCCATCCATCCCCTCCATCTTTTACTCCTGGGTTTACTGCTAAGAGCACATCAGTTTCATTCATCTTTCCTGGCAGACAATTATACTGAGATTTATTTTGGCCAGCATGCAAAAAATATATTCCTTAACCCTGTTCAAAACAGTGTCTTTATCCTGTCTTTGCCATTTCAATAGACCAAGGAGGGGAAGCAGGCTGATAATACAACAGCACAGTGAAAGCTCAATGTTGCCATATGTCCTTGTTTCTTCATAGCATGTCTCCTAGCTTGATTTCCTATTCTCCCAACCACTGAATCATAGACTTATGAACCTGAAAGGGACCACAGGGATCATTTAATACCATTCCCTACAATGTGCAAGAAAACCAAGCAAACTGTCTAGGACAGGTAGCTGCCCAGCCTTTTTTCTTTCCAAAAATGGAGAACCTGCAATCTCAACAGGTACAATGTCCTACCTTTATAGCAATAGCACTTAGACTTATATATCGCTTCGTAGTGCTTTACAGCACTCTCTAAGCGGTTTACAGAGTCAGCATATTGACCCCAACAATCTGGGTCCTCATTTTACCGACCTTGGAAGGAAGGAAGGCTGAGTCAACCTTGAGCCCCATCAGGATTGAACTGCTGGCAGTTGGCAGAATTAGCCTGTGCAATACAGAATGCTAATAACTGTGCCATCACGGCTCTTCAGATATTAGCATCAGGAAATTTCCTCTTCTATTTAAATGAAATCTTGCTAGTTACAGTTTATATCCTTCATTCTGGTTCTAGTTTTTGTGGACAAGGGAAGCAGTTCTTGGAGGTCATTCTTCTTATGACTTTCCTTTACATACCTGAACATATCTACCAGCTCTTCCTTGAGTCTTCTTTACTTCAGATCTAACATGCCCTCAAGTCTTTAGAAGCCAACTCTTCTTCCAAATAGTTTTCTCTTGTTTTGTCTCCAAATCCACTGACTTTGCTATTCTATAGTACCATCTGCTTCCAACTGTTCTGCTTTGCTTTTGCTCACTTGCCTATCTTTCTTCCTTTAGTGGCTCAGCATCTCATAGCCCCACAGGACCAAGCATTAGCATTACTCTGCTTTAATGGCAGCCATTATAGTTTTAATACATACCTGAGTGAGTTACCATATGTCTTTTCAATTTGTAAGTGTCCCTACTAGCATAGGAGCACACCGTACAACTGTAAGGGCGCTCTCCTGTATGTGAGCGAATGTGACGCTTCAATTTGCTGGCCTACAATGATGAAAGAAGATTCTGAATTATAAATGCATCGAGGGTGCTGCTGAAACAATTCACCATTAAAAAGAAGTTGACTTTAGCTTACTCTGGCCACCTCTTACAAAGAAAACCTCTATAAAATGTTTTATAGATGGCATCTCCCGCCCATAAGATTAGCTAAAATGGGTTCTAACATTTCTTCTAAATGTTGGAAATGTAATTTGGCAATTGGAACATACTATCATATGTGGTGGGAGTGCCCGCGAGCTTGTGATTTTTGGACTAAGGTTAAAGAATGGTTGGAAGAAATACTAGAGTGAGTGGTAGAGTTAAAACCAGAATTTTTCCTATTAGGTATAACAACGCAGAAGTATGACAAAGGCGTACTCTATTTGATGCTACACATTCTAACGGCTTCCAGATTGGTTTATGCTCAAAATTGGAGGAATAAGGGAATTCCAACGGAAGAAATCCTGTATAAAATTGTATCATGTGCAGAGATGGACAGGCTTACAATGGCTATGAAAGATAAGACAGAACTGGAATATTTCGAAACCTGGGACAAATTTTATCGCTGGTATGAATCAAGGAGAACCGCTCGGATCTTAAGGTAACGATAGGATTGAAACATACATATAATTGTACATATAATTGTATATATAATTGTATTGTGTCGAAGAATGAGGTTTATATAGAGGTTAAGGATGATGTATTAAGTTTTTGTACCATGAGAAACAAAGTGTTAGGAATATTTACTCTGGAATGCCACGTATGTCCATTTTTGTTTTAATTGTATTATAAATAAAAAACTTAAAATTAAAAAAAAAAAAAAAAGAAGTTGACTTTTTAGAAATGCTGTTAAGTGGCACTGCTTGTCACTAGTGGTGGGATTCAGCCGGTTTGCACCAGTTCACCAGAACCGGTAGCTAATTTTTTGTTGTCCAGGCCCAGAATGAAAGTCCGGAAGCGGCATCCACACAGAGAACTGGTTGTTCACATATTTGAATCCTACCACCGGATAGGCCGTTGCATTTCTAAAGCAGGGCTCTCCAAATTTGACAACTTTAAGACAACTTTGTGGGCTTCAACTCCCAGAATTCTAGGAGTTGAAATCCACAAGTCTTCAAATTGCCAAGTTTGGAGTGCTCTATTCTAAAGTTCTGCCTTCCAAACTAGGTCTCCTGTTTCTCTGTGTTAATCCTAACCACAAAAGGAAAAATATTAAAGGTCCAATTCTGCAAAATTGTTGTTTTTTTTTACAAGACTACAGTTAGTCCTTGACTTAAAAACATTTATTTTAGCAACCATTCGAAGTTCAACAGCACTGAAAAAAGTGTTGTATGATCAATACTCACACTTATAATAATAATAATGATGATAGTAAAGTTGGAAGGGACCTTGAAGGTCATCTAGTCCAACCCCCTGCTCAGGCAGGAAACCCTATACCATTTCGGACAAATGGCTGTCCAGTCTCTTCTTAAAAACCTCCAGTGTTGGAGCATTCACAGGTTCTGGAGGCAGGTTGTTCCACTGGTTAATTGTTCTAACTGTCAGGAAGCTTCTCTTTAGTTCTAGGTTGCTTCTCTTCTTGATTAGTTTCCACCTGTTGCTTCTTGTCCTGCCTTCAGCCGCTTTGGAAAATAGCTTGACTCCCTCTTCTTTATGATCGTCTCCATAGTTACATTATCAAAATTCAGGCACGCCAGTTGCCATTTGCAGTCTTCCCATCCAGCTTCCAATAAGCAAAGTCAATGAGGGAAGCTAGGTTTGCTTAACGACTGTCTAATTCACTTAACAACTGCAGTGCTTGCTTAACAACAGGCCAAAAATGTCATAAAACTGAGCGTGACCACTTAACAATAATTTGCATAGCAAATCTGAGCAACTGGCGTTTTTATGAGTATATGCAGCAACGATAAACAAGAGATACACACAGATCCTCACATCCTTTATATTACTCCCCTTTTATTTAATATTGTTTCTCCAAGTTTATATGTTGTTTCCAACCAGAAAAATGAAAAAAGAAAATGTTGTTTAAAGAACTCTGTAATCTGCTCTCCCTTGGCTGACATTTTATTAGTTTCTAAAAATCAATGCTAAAGGCTGCTACTTTATCCATGGAACATTCATAAGAATATTTTAACGCTGATTAGAAACAAACCACTATTTTCAGAAGAATTGAGAGGGGTTTAAGCTTCTTGTCTTTCTTTCATCCGGCAAGGCAAACAGATTTCTGACCATGATAAAAAATCTATTTACCAGAAGCAGGAACGAAGTGCAGGTATTAAGACAAGCCTCAAAAGCTATTCTCAAATCTTCCTGCCGTGGAGGATGACCTCAAATAGGGATTCCTTGCAGCCATCTTAGTTTTCATTCAGCATTAGATTAAACCCCTTATTTGGTTAGTATTTCTAGAATTCTCAGCAATGTATTTTGCTGGGATTTTGTTGTTCTGGCTTCAAAAAGTATCTCATAGAGGCTTTTTTCCCTCCATGTAAGGCATATTCCTTATAAAGAATTAGCACCACTGTTTTAAAAAAGGACAATTTTTTAGCAAGTGTAAAGGGATAAAGGTAAATGGTCTATAAACCAAGTCCTATAGGTTAAAGATCTGAATATATTTAGCCTATAGAAAAAGACAATTATAAGTAGCTGTTTAGCAACCACAACTTGGTTATTAAACGAAAGGGATCACTAAGTGAACAGCAAATGTTCTTATGTTCTTACTTCATCTTTCTTTTGCTTTACAGACTTGCAAAGATCGTAAGTGGAAGGATTGGTAGTAAAGTTACTTTTTTATCATTGTCGCAACTATAAATAGTTATTAAACAAGACTATCTGTAAGGGAAGATGTTAATAGCAGTCTTCAAGCAAATACAGGGTTTAATCTAACACTGAATGAAAACCAAGATGGCTGTAAACAATTCTGGTCAGAGGTCACCCTCCATATTTCAGGTGACTGGAAGACTTTGAGGGATGTCTCAGTACGGTTTCCCACAAGGAAAGATATTCAGGTTAGATATCAGGAGAAACTTTCTGACTAAGCAACGTGTCAGCCAGTGGAACAGGGCCTCACAACAGATGGCTAGTTCGCCTTTGCTTAGGGCAGGGGTAGGCAACCTTGGCTCTTTTATGCCTCTTGGACTTCAACTCCCAGAATTCCTGAGCCAGCATGGCTGGCTCAGGAATTCTGGAAATTGAAGTCCACGAGCCATAAAAGAGCCAAGGTTGCCTACCCCTGGTTTACGGTCTTCAAGCAGAGGCTGGATCAGACCTGGGCATTTTACAGCCTCCAGGTCACATCTGGCCCTTTCAACGTGAGGTCAATTGGAAATTAGAAATCAAATGTAAATAAGTGTATGCCATGCACACAACACAATTGCATTGCTTTTATTTTGAAGGCACCTATTCCCCACCCCCAATTTATGTAATATATGCATGTGTGCTTACACACCTTCACAGCCCCATCAGTTCAGCCCTCCACAACTGTCCTAGTTTCTCATGTGGCCTTTTGGGAAAATTAATTGCCCACTGGGCAATGGTCATCTGACAGAGATACTTTAGTACAGCGGTCCCCAACTTTTCTGGCTTTGGGGACCAGCAGTGGTGGTGGTGGTGGTAAGGGATAGTTCTGCATGCACGCGCAGCTCCATTTGCGTGAGCGCCAGGCTCACATCCCACTCATGCAAGTGGAGCTGTGCGCTCGCCCGCCACTTGTGTGGCCCAGTTCAAAATGGGCCACGGGCTGATACCAGGCTGTGGCCCAAGGATTGGGGACCCACGCTTTAGATCTTACACTCAAGTTTGGTTAAGGAACTTAGGAACATAGAAAAATATGGTTGGAAGGGACTTTGAAGGTCTTCTAGTCCAGAGGTCCCCAACCTTTTGGACAACAGGGACCGGTTCCATGGAGAGAGGTTTTTCTGTGGACCGGAGGGGGCGTGGTTTTGTATGCTGCCTGCACCCATGGATGAGGCTTTGCTTGTTTGTGTGGACTGGTTGCTGGCATGCCGTGGCCCGGTACTGCTCCACTGACAGGGGGTTGGGAACCCCTGTTCTAGTCCAATCCCCTGCTCAAGCAGGAGACCCTACACCATTCCAGACAAATGGCTGTTCAATCTCTTCTTGAAAACCTCCAGTGATGGAGCACTCACAACTTTTGGAGGCAGATCGTTCCACTGGTTAGTTGTTCCCAGTGTCAGGAAGTTTCTTAGTTCTAGGTTGGATCTTGACCATACTATAGCATCATGCTAGCCTAAAAGTCCCATCCACCCATCTCTACTAATTGCAACGTGCGCTGTTAAATGTCTGTGTGTGGGGAGGAATTTTACTTGCTTTTACTTCTAAATTCCCTACCAACTACGATTCTAACTAAAATGCACATACCGTGAATGGCTGTGCCTCTTTCAAAGGAAACCTCATCTTTCCCTACTCAGTCAAGGGAGGACTTTGCAAAAGGATTCTGCAGAGAATAATCCTTCTTACCTCCACACTGCAGTAGTTACAGATGGAGCATTTAAAGGGCTTCTCCAGAGTATGTTTATATCGCTTGTGGCGGGAAAGTTCCCCCACTGTCACAAAGGCCTTATCACATTCTTTACACTTGTGTGGCTTGGTCCCTGCAAAAGAGAAGCAGACTTTCAAAATGTATTCAATTGAAACATTTAAATCCAAATCTACCTGGAATACTGAGAAATTTGTTGTGATACAGGGCTGTTAGTTTTACATCTACCTAGGCATGGAATCCAATAAGGAGGAAAATGACTCATCAAACACTTCAAAGCAACCTAGAAATGCTGTTAATTTTGTGCATAGGATTAGCATTTTTTTAAAAAGGTAAAATAGCAAGTGGCAGAGATGAGAAAAAGCAGCATCAGGTGTGCAGGGAGAAACAGTAGTCCTGATGAAGCAGCAATGATTTTCTGTACTTCTTTTATTCTTTTTATTATTTATTTTTATCCCTCCTTTATTATTTTTAAAAATAACTCAAGGCAGAGAACATATCTAATAATCCTTACTCTTGCTATTTTCCTCAGAACAACAAACCTGTGAGGTGAACTTGTCTGAGAAAGAATGGCTGGCCCAAAGTTACCAGCTGGGTTTCATAGTTAAGGTGGGACTATATTTCACAGTCTCCTGGTTTCTACACTGGTGCCTTAACCACTTGACCAAACTAGCTCGCTATACTCCATATCTAATACTGATCTGGCTCCCAAAGATGGCTATCTAAAGAGAAGGAAGAGGAATTATTTGAAGAAAATGGGTTTTTTTTTCTAGACAGCATGAGAAAAAATATCGCAACTTTTTTTTTCAAAATGACTTCTGAAAAAAAAAATGTAATAGATCTGATCCAACTCAGTAGGAAGCAATTAATAAACAACTTGAGCTGCTTTTTGCCATAATAGTAAACTTAATTAAACAAACTAATTAAAGAAGTGAAGCTACAATGAGAAAAAGGACTGCAGGAAAGAAAATGCAAGTCTTGTATTAAAAGAGAATGAATTGAGAAAAATGTGTTGGATATGTTCATCGCTTTGAGTTATTGGCAAAAATAATAAAATGTGGCATATAAATAAACAATAAATAAAATGTATCTGAGAATAAACCTCCAAGAGAATGATCGGAAGTGAACGGAAGAAGGGAAACCTACTTGGAACTAAGTGTTTGGAATGAAAAATAAAATTGATGAAATGGTCTTGGATAAAACTGAAGAAAGAGAACAATGAAAAGCACGTTTAGAGGTCTGTATGGGAAGGACAGAGATTAGCCAAGAGTGGAGCCAATATGAATGTAATAAAACATTAAATGTCCGAGAGAAAAAGGGGACGAAAATTAAAACCATGAGATTGTTGGAAATCTCATGCAAGTGTAAAACGATGTTAACTGAGAGCTAGCTTGGCCTAGTGGTTAAAATACTAGGTTAGAAAGAGACCCTGAGTTCAAGTCCTACCTTAGCCATGAAAGCCAGCTGGGTGACCTTGGGCCAGTCACTCTCTCTTAGGCCAACCTTTCACTGCCTTGAATTATTTTTTAAAATAATAAAGGAATAAAAATATAATTAATAAATAAAATAAATTAAGTTGAGAAATATTAATGAATGGATGTGATTTACTTATTGAATGTGATTTGTTTCGAAGTGTGAGGATGGCATTCATGCTTGGCAACTGAAAGAACACAAAGGGAAAAACAGCAAGACTGAATGAAAAACTACAAGGAATTGGTCTATTAAATATGTCTGGGAAGGAATTTGATTCAAAGGGAATGAGAGGGTACAATGAACAAAACTGCGTAGAAATCTGATAAATAATAAACAAAGATAAAAGTGTAGCAATATGATAACTAAATAATAGATAAAAGTAAATAAATAAAAGTGTAGACATTTGATAAATAAATAAATTAATTAAATAGAATCTGGAATAACACTATGGCTTTATGCCAGACAGGTTATGCAAACCGGAGTTTTGCTCTTAACAGATAACTGAGAAATTTATGAATATGAGGAGAAAAGGTTATGATTTTCCTTTTCATTTAGAGAAAGCATATTATATCATAAATAAGCTTGAATTATAGAATGTTTTGAGAGCTGCAAGTTGGTTGCAACTGAAGCAATGAAAGCAAAGCATATATAACAAAGAATGGAATGCTAAGTAAATTGAGGATGGACTAATAGTAAGACTTTTGATAAATCCTTGCTTGTTTATTGTACTTAAGGGTAAATGTATACAGCATATATTTATTTAAGAAAACTTATATGGCTGCCCAGCTCACTCTCATTGACTGCTGGGATTTACAAAGATAAGAATTTTTGCAGTGATGTTGCTAGGGATGGGAACGTGCACTTTAATATGCAAATATGTCATGCTGTTGGTGGGGAACCTGAATGAACTGCAACAATTCATAGACAGGAATATAATCAAAAATTCACATTTCAAAGTTCAAGGTAGAGTAAAATTTCAATTTAGCAGACAGATGTATTATTCAGATTGTATTTATGTGTATGGACTGCAACTACCAGAATTCCCCAGCCAGCTATGTTGGCTGGGGGATTCTAGGAGTTAAAGTCTATACATCTTAAAGTTGCCAAGATTGAGAAATACTGTGTTATACCAAATATCTGTGAAATCTTAATGTACATTATTTGGATGAATGTATGGTGAAATGTGCATCACTTGCATCGATTTACATAACACAAATTAGATTTAATAACATAAATTGATGAAAATAATGGTCACTTATATGAACTGTCCAGATTACAATGGGAGATTGCACTCTGACCATTATTCTGTGGTGACATTGGGATAACAACTTGTCCTTTATTAGACAACCTGTTGGCTCATCATTTCAGAGATGTTTCCTTACCAGATTCCTCTATGTCTTCAACAAGGGCAGAACTTCTAATGTACTTAAAAATTCTTAAAAAATCAAGGAGATATTCAGAGTTGTATCTGCCTTGCAAGTAGCCCAGGTTGAACTGTATAGCATAGTCAAAAATCAGAAATTTTATAGCAGAGTCAAAAGTAACAAACTGATCCCAGGAAATGCTTGTGTTACATGGCATAAATTGCTTTATGATACATATTATGTCACAAAATATTTTTTAAAAATTTGCCAAATTTCGGTTCCACGGGAGTTATGGGGTCCCAGATTTTGGACACATTCTGCAAATTGGCTCATTTGAGCTACTTGGCTGAAACAGTTTTGCCCTATGTCAAAAGTTAATTAGTAGACTTCAGATTATATTACTAAAATTCTCATATCTTTAATTGGGCAAAATGATGCCCGATGATGCATTATTTTCCCCAGTTAAAGATATGAGAATTTTAGTAATATAATCTGAAGTCTATTAAACTGCAGCTTCTTAAACCAAAGGTTCATTCTAGTCGCCACTAACAGCTGCAATGGACTGAAATATTACAAATGATACATAAATGGTGAAAAAGTGGAGAAAGCAGATGAAATTGTATACCTTGAGAACATTTCTTAAAGATGTAGAACATGCATTAAGACCGTTAAGTGCCTATAGAAAGAGATGGGTGGCTTGTGGCCTACTAGAAATGAATGTTGAAAAAAACAAATACGGTTGTGTTTTGGCCCAATCTATGATATAGAATTGACAGCTGAGCACACCTGGAGAAACATAAAAGCAAGCTGAATGCGGTGGAAATGGAATATGTAAGAAGTGTGCATTGTAAAACAAGAAAAAATAGGGTAAAAATGAATGGATGCCGAATGAATCTTGACTTGAATGTTCAGTATTGTAATATGTTGAAGGAGTTTGTTCTATAGAGAGAATGAATGAGATTCAAACTGCAGATCAAATATATGTGTATCAAGAATATATGAGTCAAGAGGATCTGAGAAAGTTACAGACGAATGAATATAAAAATATCCTCAAACAGAAAGGGGTGAAATCCTTAAAGAATAGGAAGCAATGTCTGAAGTAACATACAGGTAGTCCTCGGCTTACACCCACAATTTTTTTGTTGCTAAAGTAGACATTTGTTAAGTGAATTTTGCCTCATGTTATGACTTTCCTTGTCACAGTTGCTAAATGAATCACTGCAGTAGTTAATTACACAGTTGTTAAGTGAATCTGGCTTCCCCATTGACTTTGCTTGTCAGAAGGTTGCAAAAGATGATCACATGACCCCAGGACACTGAACCGTCATAAATATGAGTCAAGCATTTAAGTTTGGATTTATGACCATGGGGATGTTGCAATGGTCGTAAGGGTAACGGTCGTAAGTCACTTTTTTCAGTGCCGTTGTAACTTTGAATGGTCACTAAGTGAACTGTTATAAGTTGAGGACTACCCGTACAATTGGAAGAAAGCAATGCTAGCCTGACAAAAAGATATGGCGAAGCATACTAAATGGTGTTGATATGAAATAGATTTAGGTATATTTCCTTTCCTTTTTTATCCTTCCTCTATATTTTTTTTGGCTTATCACTTCATAACTCTTTTTCTTTTACTGCACTTTGCGTTATGCTATTTACGCTGAAAGTGAATAAGGGTACATGGGTATGTACATATATAAATTGTTTTTAAATGAATCTACCCTGTTCACTCTGCCTAATGGCAGGGCCGGCTCTGAAATGGCAAAACATACCAGTGCTCCAGTCTCTGCAAACCCCGTACCAAGAAAGTTGGTGGAGAACTTTGTCTGGACAAACTAGTTCTTTAGAGACCATAATTTTGGGCTTGGCTAATCAAGTTAAGCAAACACTGTAGCTTTCCGTAATCATCAATTGATTAAAAATAAACAAAAAATACCCGTTGCAAATATTCCCAAACAGAAAGCTAAGAGATGACTATTTTATGTGAGATGTATATTCCTACGTTTAGTCATTAAAAACAGTGGAACAAACTGTAGAGACAGGTTCTACTGAGGGGTTCAATTTACACGGAAGGCAGACATACCTGTATGGGCGTTCACGTGGTTGCGCAACAGAGAAAGCGTACGGAAAGCTTTAAGACAGATGTGGCACAGATGTGGCTTTTCGTGGGAATGTTTCTTCATATGGCGTTTAAAGTCAGACAGACTGAATGTGGCAAACAGACACAGATTGCAGTGTTGTTGAATGCTTCCTGAAAGAAAGTTGCTGCTAGGTTAAATATGTTTATCAAAAACCACCTCTCCTTTAATTAAAACACTAATGTTAATTTCTTGCCTGTCACACCCAGATGGTAACATTTATTTACGTATTTGGTAAATTTACATAGCTGCCTATTTCACTATGACTCTGAATTATGCATGCAGTTAAAAACACAAGACAATAAAATAAAATAACAAAAATCAATATGAAAACAAAAAAAAAATGGAAAAAAAACCCCGATCTGGGAGAGAACATTCTCAATTTTTCTAGCAATACAGCTTCTTTGCAGGTTCCATATCCATGTTAACAAACTAAAAAATGTAAATTCCCAGATCCAGGTGGCCTCAACCCAGATAGATGATATACTCATGTCTTCAGACTCTTCCAGAAGAACAATGGGTTTGGAGCTGATCTGACTTTAGGGGAAATGTTCTAGAGCAGGGATGTCCATCCTTGCCAACTTTGACTTCTGGACTTCAGTTCCCAGAATTCCCCAGCCAGCCATGCCTCACCCAGCAGAGTGGAGAAAGTACTGAATCCTGTGGCCATCCACAACTTAGGGGCCAAGAGAGAGACTTCCCATTCCTGATCAACACCAACTGGAACTGGCCATGAAGGAAGAACCAGTACAAAATAACGCCGCCACCCTCAACCTTTGCAGCTGGTCTCCACCTGCTATCTTCCACAGATATTTTGGGACTGCCCTCCCAGATTCACCAAACCCTGACTAAATGGTGATTCCACAAATGCAGTCCCATGCCATCTAGAAAACACCATGTTAGAAGGATTGAGATATTCTATCACTCAGCCATGAGATGTGGTTATTGTTATCTTTTTAGACAGTTTTTTTAAAAAAGACTAGACGGTTTTAAAAGAAGACTAGACATATTCTTTGAGAAATCACTTTAAATCCCAGCTATTATCGTCGATCAGCCTGCGACACTAGCTTTGGCTTGTTGACTTGTGACAAACTGCTGGACCAGATGGATTCTCTGAACCCTTATTTCATGCAGTTTAAGATGGAAAGAAGGCAATTAGTGGCCTTCAAATGCACCACTGGCCATTTTCTGCTTATCTACATTGCAAAAATCTTGGACCAGAATCAAATTTTACAGATCTTTTTCTGACTTTGGTGTAGGCAATCCATGTGACATACTACAGTGACAAGTCTGGTTGCTGGAGCTCTTCTGAGTACTTTTTAAAAGCTTAAAAAGTTTGGGTTGGGCAAATTAAAGGACTGCCTCTGCTTATAGCAATCTGACATAATTTTACATGTTTCAGGAGAAGTGCCATTACCTGTCTGTTTTTGAGCAATTGATATGCACTCTAGCAAATCAATGGCACAGAAATTCAAAAAATATTAATTATATCTTCTAATGATCTTAAGGTGAGATTAATCCAATAAAAGCATCTTTTGTATGTCTACTGAAATCAGAGATTGCACAAGGGATGATTATCAACACAATTAACATGGGGTGGGGAAATACAAGTAGTCCTCATGACTATAATGAAGCCAGCCCATTATGGTAGTAAGTTGTGACGGTTGTAAAGTGAATCTATTGTTTAAGAAGGCTTGGGAGAAGTGTGACAATTTTGTATCCACAAAGTTGATCTAAACAGATTTATCATAAGTAAATAATTCCATAAATATAATCCCTGCCTTCTTATATTGCGTATTTGTGAGCAGTTTGCATTACTCAAAATTGTAAGATGGATGGCTATATAAATTGTTATGACAAGTCAAAGGCAGATGGATTATGTTTTAGATGGATTTTCATCTTATTAAGACAAGCACCATCTTGATTTTCTGAATCCCCCACAGATGTTCCTGGATTTAGTGATGTTGTGTGTTGTATCTGAAACATAAACCGTTTCACAGCTGCATTCTTTAACAGCCCTTTGTTAAATGTCCTCCTAAGTGACACTAGATTTTTTATTTGTAAAACTGAATCACTTATACCTTTTACTTATGCATGTTGAAGTACTTTAAAAGGACTACTTCAAAATAACAATTCAGATATGAGTTTGGTAAAGACCTCTGACATCTGTTTTAGGCTGAAGCGGTAAGTAATCACCAAAAATCTCTCTACAATTTTATTTCTTCAGTATTTTTTCATTTATTTTCCAATAAACTATTTCTGCAGCATGCCTTTTCTTTAAACCTGTATACTTAAAAACAATTCTGAATGTATTTTCTCCTTTATTTGTCTGTACAAAACTCATAAAGTGAGTTCACTCATTTTTCATACTTATCTGCTACACCAGTGGTTCTCAACCTGTGGGTCGGGACCCCATTTGGGGTCGATCGACCATTTCACGGGGGTCGCCAAGCAAGGCTGTCCGCCATTTTTTTTGTCCGCCATTTTTCCCCTTTTCCGGCAGGTGCCTTACCTCCCTTGGGCTGGGCCAGCTGGTGGTCGGCCTGCTCCATCTCTGCCGCTTGCCAGCTACGCCTTGGCCGGCGCAGGGGGCGGAACCACGCATGCGCGGCGCTCCCGGGCAGGGAAAGTCCTCGACTTATGACCGGTTGGGTAGTCCTCGACTTACGACCGGTTTAGTCCTCGACTTATGACCGGTTGGGGTCACGGCATTAAAAAGGTTGAGAACCACTGTGCTACACCTTCGGCCTGTTTTAACATAATCTAAACAATCTCCTCTTTCTGCACAGATCTGAATACCAGGCATGGAGCTGGGAAGATCCAAGTTCATATTTATATTTAACATCTGATTTTGAGATAAATGCATCTAAAATCCCCCCCCCCCCACTGTCGAGCTGTGCTGCCCACCAAACCTTGAATTGGCAAGCTACTATTTTGGCAAGAAAAATGCTGTCTCATCACTGAGCCTTATCTTGCCTCTCCTGCCTGTCCCAAGTTACTCTGGGGCAGTGTTTCTCAACCTTGGCAAGGTTAAAATGTGTTGACTTCAACTCCCGGAATTCCTCTCAGCTGAGAGTTGAAATCCGTACAACTAAAAGTTGCTACGCTTGAGAAACACTGCTCTAGGGCTCGTGCTACCTTTGCAAGTGAATGGGTGACAAAGTAAAGGTATTTTATAAAACTTGAGTTTCCCTTGTACAGATTTGGAAGAAGATATATACTGTCACCCTGAACAGTTAAGGAGACTTGAGTCTGTCTCTCTTGTGAGCAGGGGATGAATTAAAAGCAGCATTGTGGGAACATGACAGAGAAAAGATGTTGGCAGGCTATGTTTGTACTACTGTAACGAAGAAAGATTCAGTTTTAACTACATCATAAAGTAATTACAAGAAGAGAGGAAGAGAATTAGTTTCGGCTAAGACAGTGATGGCGAACCTATGGCACATGTGCCAGAGGCGGCACTCAAGAGTCCTCTCTGTGGGCACGTGCGCCATACCCCGGAGATGGCAACTGTCCCTCTTCAACCAGCTACCTGCTAACTCGCCGAGGTCCCACATGGCTGGATGCATCCCGGCATGGCTGGTTTCCCTCCCTCCTGTCCCGCCCCATCCCTCCTGGTCTCGCATGCTCTCCTTTTCCTGGGCACAACCCACTGCATCGCTTCCTCAGCTGTCAGCCGGCTATCCACCTCAGAGGCTGCTTCTTTGAACTGCTGGCGGTGGGCTGCGGAGCCCCAGAGTGTGCCAGTCGAGGGGCCGGCAGGCTGTGGATGCTGAAGGACACCGTCAGCCGCCATGCGCTCGCTGGCCTCTGTATGCGGGGGCCAATAGTATCAGGCAGCAGCTGCCCCAGCCCTTGCTTTGCCCCATGGCAATGGCACCCCCACCCTGCCTCACCTCACCCCGCAGGATGAGCCTCCTGCCCATCGCCCCACCTGCCAGAGACCCCCTGGATCACCCCAAACACTGCCCACCCCCCACAGGCATCCCTCCCCACAAGCAACACCTTGGCCACACCCACCCAATCTGCCATGACCACAGCCACGCCCACCCAGTGGGCCACGCCCACCTGGCACCCGGCAATAAATAAGTGGGTTTTGGGTTGCAGTTTGGGCACTCGGTCTCTAAAAGGTTCGCCATCACTGGTATAGTCTTTTGCTTCTTAGAGGAAGAGTGACACCAATATATAACAAATCATTAAAAAATATCAAGGCTTGGGGAAGAATAACGAGAATTGCCCTAAAGGAGAGCCCTACCCTAAGTAGATGGATCAAGATTTCTTATTCAAGGCAATAAACTAAACAATTAACCTAATATAATACCGAAAGGTTGTTCATTGTTTGAGTTTCTTATGACTTCAGTAAGTAACAAATGAAACATTCTATAGTGTGGATTCTCCTACACATCTGCTCAAATAATTCATATTTCTATAGTTTTATTGAGTAGTCAATTGACCGTATTATGAACACTCTTAACAGTAAAAACATGAGTTCAGGCTGAGTTACCTACACATAGATAATTATAGGTAAATGAATTAAAAGGCAACAAGTCAAGAAAAAGGAAGAGGAGGAGGAGCAAACATTGTTAAGAGCTTTTCTGCTGATTGGAGTGAAAGTCCACCCACTTTCCCAATAACAGCTCAGAGCCTGCTGCTGATGTCAATGTTCCTCAAGGAACTGGAAGTCCTTCCCTTTACAACCATAGGTATCTAAAAATAAAACTGTGCAAGTGATTTTATACCTTTCCCTTGCTGGACTATGTCCTCCTGGATTTCTAAAGAAACGTCACGGCTTATTGCAACAGGAGGTTGGGATATACTGTCCTTGCTTTGGGCTTTACTTTCAGAATTGTGCAACAGCGTGGCTTTATTTCCTCCATTTGCAATATATGTTGCTTCAGAGTCAGGCAGAGAAGCAATTCTTCCCTCTTCGGCTACAAGGAGCTGCCAGTCCCTGCCTCCATCTCCATCTTCTTCTCTATCAACCTGCGTTTAAAGGAGAAATATATATATAAAATATACATGCATGAAGCCAATCCGATTTCAATGGGGGAAGCATCCACAGCCAGAAAGATAATTCCTTACACCAGAGATCTTCAAACTTGGCAACTTTAAGACTGTGGACTTCAACTCCCAGAATTCCTCAGCCAGCCAGGGCTGGCTGAGGAATTCTGGGAGTTGAAGTCCACAAATCTTAAAGTTGCCAAGTTTGAAGACCCCTGCCTTACACCATATCATTTAGAAGTCATTACAGGTAGTCCTTGACGTATGACCATAACTGAGCCCAGAATTTATGTTGCTAAGTGAGATATTTGTTAAGTGAGCTTTGACCCATTTTACAGCTTTCCTTGCCACATTTGTTAAGTGAATCACTGCAATTGTTAATTTAGGAACAGACTGGCTTCCCATTGACTTTGCTTGTCAGAAGCTTGCAAAAGATGATCACATGATCCGAGGACACTGAACCGTCATAAATATGAGTCAAGCGTCTAAATTTTGATCACTTGACCGTGGATATGCTGCAACGGTCGTAAGTGTGAAAAATGGTCATAAGTCATTTTTTTCAGTGCCACTGTAACTTCGAATGGCCAATAAATGAACTATTGTAAGTCGAGGACTAACTGTACAATATTTTTTTGCTATATTTGTTTAATATAACACAACAAAGGAAAACAGAGAAACTAATAATAAAAAGAAAAAAGGAAGAAAAAAAGCTACACAACAACAAATTATGTAAATGAAAGATTCACATCTCTCTCTTGGTATACTTATGACTTAATTTATGACTGTTTACTTAGCCATCATTTAAAGTTACAACAGACCCCCGAAAAAGGAATTTATCATCTGGTTTTGAAATTCTGACATCTGCCCCCCCCCCACAATCATATGATCACATTTTGGGGTCTTGGCAATAGGGCCATAATTATGACTGTTTGAGGCACCTTGAGGTCACATGACCAAATTTACTAGCATATTTTTGCCTGCAGATTATTGTAAAAATCTTTGTATGGTATATTTCCAATGAGCAAAGGCTGATCTTAAAGTATGCCTTGCATTCCAGAACAGAAGCAGGGTGTTTCCCCCACCCAATAATGTTCTGCCCAAATATCCCACTGGTCATCCACCCCTCTCTCGAAGTTTTCAGAGGAGTTAGTTCTGTTTTGGTGATGTATTTTAAAATTTATACACTTGGTTCAGTTGTTTGACCCATGGAAATTTTTAGCAGATATGGATTTCAGATCTTTTGATGAAAACCTGGCAACTGTGTAGTATAAACAGAAACTTATTTAGAATATATATCTGCTGAATTTTCTACTGCTGAAGACGTTTATTCCTGGATGCAATCAGGAGACAAAGCTTTTGCAATAATTCTTCGACCTTATGTGTTCCATCAGGAATGCAGAAAAGGAGTGTCTGTTTGCTGGTGGGTGGCATCACTTTCAGAAACATTTCACATCTGTTCCACTGCTTGCAAGACACCGGCCTTGGATTTATAGACTCCATGCTCTTTTGGGAAAATGTCAGAGCAATTTGTATTAAGAATCCTCACGCTGGGTTCACTGGACATCTATGTCAAGGGCTGTGCAGTGATCTGATTCAGAAGGGGAAACTGGTATTTGGAGAACCCAAGAGGGCTCACATTACGCTTGCTGGCATCTCCTCCTTAAATCAAATCTGTCTTTCGTTGGGACAGAATCCCAAGATTTCAGGAACAGGAGCAGCTCCTGTAAAGACTTGCTGATGGATGTCGTGTGAATATCCTTGTGTGCACTGAATTTCCTTTCCCCCTTCAAATCTGTATTGTTGCTCCTCTTGCGGTTTCTTTATGCAAGTTGTTTTATTTGTATCACCCTTACTGCATAGCAAAACCAATCAGATTATCCCATTTTTTGCACCTTAAGGACAAAGCTCAGATACTCAGATCTGCAATTTGCCAGAATGACCGTCGTAGGGTTTTTTCAGAATACATTAAAGTTTAATGCATTTGTGAACTTCAGCTCACTTCATCAGATGCGTAGTGTCTACTATCATACTAATACAGCTCTCTCTCTAACTTCAATTTGACCAAAAAAAAAATCAATATAAATCCCTGCACACTTCCTTGCTCAACAATGGAAATTCTGGTCCCAGTTATGGACCTTGGTGCTCTCTGAGCTTGGTTGTTTTCTTGCAGACGTTTCATTACCCAAACTATGTAACATCATCAGTGCTAGTAAGGATTGGGGTTTGCTCTCAATTTATGTTCTAATGGTTTACCCTGTCAATGTTGGTGGTCTCAGAGGTTCTTTGGTTGGGCTGTTTACTGTTGGTTTGTCTTGCAGTCTCTTGATTGGAGTATTGTTTACTTGATTGTTGGACTGATAATAATGGAGTTAATCTATGCTCATCTGGATGCTGATTGCTGGTAGGGAGGTGTTTTGGTCTTTTTGGCTTGTTGATTGTCTCTTTTGTATAGTACAGGGGTAGGCAACCTTGGCTCTTTTATGACTCGTGGACTTCAACTCCCAGAATTCCTGAGCCAGCCATGCTGGCTCAGGAATTCTGGGAGTTGAAGTCCACGAGTCATAAAAGAGCCAAGGTTGCCTATCCCTGGTATAGTATGTAGATATTGTTTATGTCTCTGTTTCTATTGATGGTAATTTGTCAGAGTGCCAGGCTTCTAGAACTTCCCTAGCATTTTTAGATTTGGCTTGGTCTAGGATGGCCAGTTTCCCAATTGAAACTATGGTTAAATCTATCCATGTGTTATGAAGCTATAAACTGAGAGCAGATCCCACTCCTTACTAGCACTGATAAATGCTACCTAGTCTGGGTAATGAAACGTCTGTAAGAAAACAACCAAGTTTAGAGAGCACCAAGGACCCCTCATTTCAACCCTGAGCTACAAACTTTCTCCTTTGTTGGTACCAACTGTGGTCATAAATTGAGGCCTACTTGTAATGAATAATCAAGAACAAAAGTTACCTGAGGAATATATGGATCCTTCTCAATTGACCATCTCTCTTCCTCAAATCCTGGTTTGTCTTTTGGACCACTGATCACTTCCATCTCATGAAGTGCATAAATGCTTTCTGGCAAACTTACTGCCAGGACTTTCCGTGGGTTCTCCTGAATCTCTATGCTATTTGGCATTCTCTCCAACGAGCGGATGAAATCTGCCTCTCTTCGCAACATAGTATGCAGCTCCACTGGGTGATCAATTAAACAAGGCCCCTGGATATTATCTTTCTCTGTTTTCAAATGCACGGTCTTCAGCAAAATGAAGTTCTTCTCTCCTTCTGAAGATGATGGGGGCCGCTTATCAACTTCTTCCAGCACTTTCTTGAACAAGATGGAATGGACATCTTTAATCCTTTCTGGATAGTTACAGCTACCCTCTTGCGTTTTGTCCTGGACACGTTCCTCAGTTTTGATTTTAGTGAAATGCTCATCAGGTTCTGTGTCATCCTGGTGATCCATTGTGGTCTTGAATGTACTGAAAAAAAGGACTGGAAGAACCACAAAGGAAAGTGTTAGGGGGAGATAATATTTTCCTAAAAGTACAGTACCACCTTTCCTGCCCCACTTAGTTTTAGTTTCCTTTTAAGAATAAAAATAACAAATAAATGGGAAGCTGGAGTCTCTAACATTCTCCTTATTTGCATGGATGGATTTGAGTCCCATATACACTGAAAAGAAAATTATTAGAAAATAAAATTAAGTGGCTGTAACACAATGCTTTGCTCACAAATCAATCCTGAGAAGATGGGCAAAAGTAAGCTAAAATAGTCAAGAACACAGCAAGAGTTGAGAGACTAAAGGAGCAGGTAACCTTCAGATAAATGAGCTGCTGATTATCATGATTACACTAATTATCATAGCCGTGTTATGAACCAACATGCCATCTATATGACCACCATTACATATCTGCCAGATCTGAATTGCAACTCTCCAGTCAAACCAGGCAAAGAGTTATAGTTTTCTCTCTATCTTTACTTCAATTCTGTCCCCATAGTTGGTAAACTTTAGAGGGACCAGTAAGAGCAATATCAATAGCCTACTACAGGCATGTCAAACTCACGACATCATGTGATGTCGCGCGACGTATCGTGACTTTTTCCCCATTGCCAGCAATGGGATGGGCGCGGTTTTGTCGTGGGCTGGCAGTTTGACATGCCTGGCCTACTAGGACTGGGCCATTTTTCAACACTTACTCACTGGTGGCGCAGTGTTAGAATGCAGTATTGCAGGCTGACTCTGCGCACTGCCCACTGCCCGGAGTTCGATTCTCACTGGCTCAAGGTTGACTCAGCCTTCCATCCTTCCGAGGTCGGTAAAATGAGAACCCAGATTGTTGGGGGCAATATGCTGACTCTGTAAACCGCTTAGAGAGGGCTGTAAATCACTATGAAGCAGTGTATAAGTGTAAGTGCTATTGCTATCATCTGGTTCTAACCCTGGGTCAGGACCATATTAGGGTTTGGGTTTTTTTTAATCCTTTTGAGCTTTTAAAAGGAAATGGTAAACAATAAAATAATACCTCCCTGCTTTTTGTCCTGCTTTGGCAACTCTCCAAACCAAATGAAAGCTCTTGGCTATAAAAGTGCACTTTCTATTTTAACCTGAGGGCAAACACTTTACAAGGCATAATTCATGTGCTGTACAGTAACATTAAAAATCTTCCTCATCCACCAGAAGCAGCGATCTAGGAAAGTAAAATTTATTTTCCTTTTCCTGCAAAAACTCAAAAGCATAACATCACTTGTCCTTATTTGCATGCAAGACTCAAACATCATGGTTAAATATTAAGATTTTGATCTTTTTTTAAAGAGGCCCAATGCCTAATATTTTACTGTCTAGCACACTACTTACACTTTAATTCTGTCTCATATTTTAGAAAAGTCAAATTAGGTTCTCAATATTAATTGATCTCACATGCTGGCAACACATACATTTTTTCAACTCCGGATTATCTCTCAAGTGGTACAAGTCCTTGTGATTCTTTCTCTTTCTAATCCTCTTCTTTTTTCAATTATGCTCTTTTAATTGCTTTGGCTGCCTATGGCAAATTAAAGGAAAAAAATCTCCAGAGGTGAGCAGATTCTTTTTTTAAAAATATATTTCATCTGATTAAGATTTTACTGTGCCATAAATGACTGATATAACCTGCTTGGGTATTTATGTACATAATATTTTATAGCAAAGCAAACTCCCCTCATTAGATTATCCCAATTCCTCTACCAATCTTTAGGAAGACCAGAACCGTTTTTTTCAGTTTCTCAAATTCAGTTACATACTTTGATTTCTCTATTTTATTTATACCCAATTTCCAAGTTATTTTCAATCTTCCTGATCCCAGCGCCATTACTTGGAACAGTTTTCTTCAGAAGCATTGTTTCCCATCTTGCACCATTAAAAATAATTTTTTTTTTTTGCAGGGTCTCATGTTATAATTGCACGCGCGTGGGTGTGTTTCCCCATCCCCATAATTTTTACATCTTGCTTTTCGATTAATTCCTAATCCCTAACGTGCGAATGTGATTTGAATGAACCCATGCTGAAGCAATTGATTTCACCGGATTTTAAAAATGCCTTCAAGGCGCCTTACAATTCATTTTCTAATGAAATCGGCCGAACTTTCGAAATAAGTAGCCCTCACATTTAGACATCCGTGGGAAATTCCTATTTAACTCGGTTCCTGAATGACCGCAGTATTTCCGAGTATTTACTCGGAAGAAATACCTATCGGATTACGCCTTTCAATCCCCATGAACGCTTACTGTGGAAAAATACTGAGATTTACTTCCAAGCAAACAGGCACAGGAAACTCCCCACCTCAAATATTCTGCCCGGGGATCCCTTCTGCCTGAATCCTTTATTTCCTGTCTTTTCTTACAATTTCCAGAGTTCTCCCTCTCCCTCCAAGGCCATAAATTAACTTCGCATAGAACTGATTTTCCCCACCCACCCTCATTTTTATTCTGATCATTTCCCACCCCTACTCTGAAGACCCTCTTTGGATGCCTGCGGAGCCCCCTCCAACCTGAAAGCACACACACACAAAAGACCCACAATTTCTCGCCTTCTTCCAACAGGGCGAATTGTCTCTCTGCAGAAACCGGAGGCTTCTTCCCACCCTCCTAAACGTTGCAAGCAAACGTTGCAAACTGGCTTGTTCGGGACGTAGTCCTGTCGCACATTTCTTGGCAAATAGGTCCCTCCAAACCCAGGGGGGGAAACGGGGGGAGACTTTTCTCAAAGCAAAATAGTACCCCAAACGGTGCTGAAAGATAATGAGGTTTAGGTGTGTTCACTAACGTCGCTTTGGTGTGTAAATAGGAATCGGGCATTACTTCCTGTGCAGAGTTTCAGTTCTGTGGAGGAAACATTACTCACAAGTAAGCAATTGGCATTGTCCAGCTAAAATCCTAAACAAGTATCGGTCATGGGTGCATTCAGAATTTTATTAGGAAGTACCTTCTAAGCTAGTGGGATAATTCCCACAAAAAGCAAAAGGCCTAGTATATTTTGAGTCTAAATGGGGGCAGAGGATTTTGATGCCAAGCGATGGTGAGGATTTGTTGTGTCTTTTTTCATCATTGAAACTGCATTTCAAGGTGCACAGAATTGTCTCTTGCTGCAAAGTGTTTAATGGAAAGTGCAATTAAATTCACTATGGATCCAGGGATAATTTTTCTCTTCAAAGCTCAGGGCAAATCCTGATCACTCTGGATGTTGATTTTCAGGCAAGTCAATGGAAAGGTGAACTCCACATGGCTGAAGCTTGTGGCAATCCTATGGGGCCTAGATGCTTCAAAAGATGAGATTGAAAATTGCACATCTTCTGGATCGTAAATGAGTGGGTGCTACCTTGCTTATAGCCAGATCATTTTATAATATCCTTCCTGCTTTGTAAATACAGCTACTTAAACCTTGCCCCGAATGGTGACAACAGGAAGATAGAATAATATTGTATTCCTGACCAGGATCATCTCAGTGTGTGTTCTGGGACAGAAGTCAAGGCTGTGGCACACCCTGGATTCTGTGGGAAATTGCAGTGGTTTTTGTGAAAGACTAACAAAGGGGGGAAAAAATCACTTCAGCACAGCCAATTTTTAGTCACTATAACTTTGCGTCTTGAATCATAACTTCTGGGATTTTTTTTAACTAACAGGTTCTGCAGCCTGGAAAAGTTTGAGCACCTCTGCTCTAGAGCACATTTAATATCTCAATCCTACGTAGCCACTTGTTAGAAAGCTGCCCTGCCCTGCTTAAGCCAGCAATTATAGATCATTTGCTCTGAGAACAAGTTACTGAAATACCTAGGAATATTGCAAAAATTGTAGATATAGAAATGGCGGTGGGACATGTTCTACAAAACTGAGCACAGTTTTCACCATTATTAAGCAATCTAATACCCTGTATTATTCCTCCTCTGGATTGCATCCAATTGCATCTGCTTGCCAGGACAATGGATTTCTTCTCTTCTAGCATTGTCCTTTTTTCCTCCAGTGTTCTGGCCTGAAGATCCAATGGACCTTCTGGAGAACATTTGGACATGTGTGGAGAAGGCTGCTAGGAGAAGGAGAGCAAGCTGCAACATGAGCAGAAGACTGATCATCCATAAATCATGTTGCTTTGTCCTGTATGCTGGGACTGCAAATTTTAGTATGTGAAATATAGTGCAACACTTCAGTGGGTGAGCACTAAGTTGGGGAAGTCTGATTCTTTGAACTGGTAATAGCTCTCCAGCTTTCAAAAGAGACATTTGTCAGTATATTTGAAGGGTGCTGCAGGGAGACTAATGTAGTTTTCTTGCAGCTTGATGCATTTTTTTTTCATAATGAATGAAATGGGACAAATGTAATTCTAAATTGCTATTCATATTTTGTTGTGGCCCTTTAACTCAGCATTAATGTTTCCAAGCATGTTTGGGATGTGATCCAAATTCTAGGCTGCAAAATTGACTAATCTTAAAGAATATCTGCTGCTAGAGTTCTGCTGCACTGCCTTAACGATATCTTTTAGGGCCGTGATAGCAAACCTGTGGCACGCATGCCAGAGGCAGCACTCAGAGCCCTCTCTGTGGGCACGCGTGCTATCGCCCCAGCCCCGCCTCCCCCCTTGGCCCCCTCCTCACCAGCAGCCACCCCGGAGGAGAGTTACCCCCCGGGCGCGGCCCACGCACAGCAGCGCAGCCAAGGACATGGCAGTGGGGACAAGACTCCACCCTCACGCGCAGATGATACTGCAGGGCGCGGGTGGAGGGTGTGGCCGCCATGGTGCTGCTGGGCCACTGGGTGATCTGTGGTGGGCTGTGGAGGTGGTGGGTGGCCCTGCAGGCGGGCGAGGCAGGAGTGGGGGCAGACTGGGGGTGGGGCGGGGTGGGGGTGGGGTGGTTTTGGGGCACTCAGTCTCTACAAGGTTCGCCATCACTGTTTTAGGGCAATGTTGGCTGAGGAGTTCTGGGAGTTGAAGTGCACACATCTTAAACTTGCCAAACTTGAGAAACATTGTAATTGGTATCACTGCACCCATTGAACAACTATGGTTAGCCCCAATATCATTCTTTTTAACAGTATTTCAGCAGCCTTCTTAGCCTATGAGTTATCTATTATTTGTGAAAGCATATAGAGTGCAGTAGTTATTTCCCATTAGTCCATGTTCTAGAGCAGGGGTTCCCAACCAGGGGTGCGAGACGATATTCCAGGGGATGTGAAAACTTGGGTTTTCAAAATTATAGTGTATATGCATAATTTGTTGCCGTTATTTTGAACTTTTGTAAGTTTTGTAAGGGGTGTGAGAATATATCAGAAGCGTTCTAATGGTATAGAAAAGTTTGGGATCCGCTGTTCTAGAGGCAGCAGTTACAAAACTGACACCATTTGTAAAACCTTTGCCTCTATTTCTAAGTGGTTCCACTTCAAAGCTGTTTCTGTTCTTCTTGCTGAAACTTTCATGGACATTTTATATATTTTCCACAAAGCCTTCACTGTCCCAAAGGTATTTTTTCACAAGGCAACTAGACTTCCTTGTTTTTCTTTGAAGACATTTTGCTTCTCATCCAAGAAGCTTCTTCAGCTCTGACTGGATGATGGGGAATGGAAAGATTTATACTCCTTGCAGACAGCTGGTCATTTCCATTCTTTTATAGAGTTGTTGAGGCCACCTGGAGGTTTATCTGTGTGGTCAGGGTCACCTGAGTAGTGCAAATGGGTGTGGAGCCTTCTTGGAACTGCTGAAAGGACTGTATTGTATACTGGAGATAGACAAGAAAGTCCAGTTACCTTGTGAAAAAGCACCTTTGGGATAACTATGACCTGGATGAGAGAATCTCCATAGACACTTTTGTTCACTGATACTGATGAACACAGCTAAATTAATCAGGGACCACTTAATTATAGAAATGGTCCAGATGGGTAAACAAATTGCCTCCAATCTTTTAACAGACCAAAGAACCTCTTCTGAATAAGATTGACCAAAATCAATTATATAGTTTCCTGTCCTTTTGAGGTAGATCCCAACCAGCACTGTTCATTTTCACTGTACATCTTTCCTTGGATACAGTCATATAAAGTAATCCTCATTAACCTATAGTTCATTGACCATATCATCTGCCTGGCACTTCATTTTATGTATATTCTCCTTGACTTTTAATCCTGGTTATTTGTTTATCTTTTCAGATTTTGTTGGCTGGGAGTACCAAAGCAATTACTATAGTATAGGAGAAAGAGGATAGAGATCTTTGCCTTGTACTTTTACATATTGAAAAATGTGTAGAAAAGGTTCCATTTATTATAGTATTTGCCTTTTATTGTTTATATATATATATATATATAATGTCAAAAGCTTTTTCTGCATCTAAAAATATTGTTGCTGCCTTCTTTGTCTTAGTCTAGATATATTCTGTTGCATTTATGATAAATCTATTGTCTAACACAGTGGTGGCGAACCTATGGCACGGGTGCCAGAGGCGGCACTCAGAGCCCTCTCTGTGGGCACGCGCGCCGTCGCCTTCAGCTGGGTTTTATAAAACCTTTTCACTTTAGGCCTCCGCCGCCATGTGCAAAAAAAAAAGATTCAATCAATCAGTTAATTTCAACTTCTCGCGGGGGAAAAAAAGATCTTGCAAAGTTGGAATTGATTGATTGAACTTTTTAGTCCCACCCAGTCTGCCGTTACCACTGCAGCCTCGCCCACCCAATGGGCCACACCCACCCAATTGGCCACACCCAGCCATCATTGGTCTAACATCTTCCTCTCTGGAATATAGCCTGTCTGATGTCCTTAGGTCAATCCAGGAATGCATTTCCCTATACATTTAGTCAATAAGTAGTAAATATCCTGTAATCAACATTTAGTAAAGAAATTATTCAGTCTGTCATTCCTTTCTTCTATAATCTTCTTCTTAAGATTATATATGCTTCTCCCCATATCCTGGGCATTGTTTCTGTTATTTGAATTTCATTCATTATCTTTACTAGCTAGTAAATTTGTCTTTTAACTTTTTTAATATTGGGCTTTTGGCCCATCTGAGCGTATAGCTAGAGCGATAGCTATTGAATATCAGAAGGTACAGTGTTTTTCTACGTAATAAGCAAAGTCTTTCTCAATCCATTAGCAACTGGTGGTCACATTGATAATCAGGAAGAAAACATTTCAGCAAGTAGGAGATAGTATCCCCCTGCCCTCCAGCTGTTACAAGCCCGTCTTTAGTTGTTAAAAATTTAAGACATCTTCAAACGTTTTGCTGCCTTTAAACTGTCTCCACATTTTCTCAAGCGTTGACATGGTAGCCCTAAACTTAACATAAGGTAAGGGTTTAACGCAGTGGTTCTCAACCTTTTTAATGCCGCGACCCCAACCGGTCGTAAGTCGAGGACTAAACTGGTCGTAAGTCGAGGACTAAACCGGTCGTAAGTTGAGGACTAAACCGGTCGTAAGTCGAGGACTACCCAACCGGTCGTAAGTCGAGGACTTTCCCTGCCCGGGAGCGCCGTGCATGCGTGGTTCCACCCCCTGTGCCGGCCGAGGCGTAGCTGGCAAGCGGCAGAGACGGAGCAGGCCGACCACCAGCTGGCCCAGCTCAAGGGAGGTAAGGCACCCGCCGGAAAAGGGAAAAAAAATGGCGGACAAAAAAATGGCGGACAGCCTTGCTTGGCGACCCCCATGAAATGGTCGATCGACCCCAAATGGGGTCCCGACCCACAGGTTGAGAACCACTGGTTTAACGCAAGGTTACCATTAAAGATAAGATATATACTATGAGAACACAGTTTATTGTAACTATCCATGAAAGAGAGATTTGAGTAAAGCTAGAAAATGCAGTCATATCAGCTCAGTGTGGAGAATGAATGAATGAGGGGGAAAAATCCCCTAAAAATAAAATGGCTGATACCTTCACTTTTGATGTTGCTTAAGGGCCAATAAGACAATTGAATTTCTTTTCAGGCAGATGTAAAGCAATTTCACATTTTCTACAGTAGACGTAAATATATATGTAGCTTGATTTAAACTGAAGCTACATTTTTTTCCTCCCGCTTTGACCACAGCTTTGGATCAACCTGTGGGAAATATAAAGGTGGTGGACATATTTCAAATGTTGCAAGAATGTTGTGGGAACTCTTCAGAAATTGCTGCCATTGACTTGTACCAACCAACCAACCAACCAACAATTCCACAACGTTGCTCTCTTTCCTGGTTGCTGGCTTTCACAATAGCTTGCAACAGCTGTTGGTTTTGTTTTTGTTTTTATCTAGACTGTTAAACACAATTTCTTAAGAAAGTGCAATGTTGCAGTTACCCATACTTTTTTATATTTTCTAAATTGCCGATAATCTCTTAAAATGACGCCAGAGACTGATGCTTTACTTGGCAGCATACCAAAAGAAAATCTCCAGCAAAACAAGATTGTGGAATATTTTAATTCTTTAATATAGAATTAGTTTATATAAATGCTTGTTTTAGAATTGAAAATTGCAAGCTTTTATTGATATTTTTTCCTTCCTTCCTTCCTTCCTTCCTTCCTTCCTTCCTTCCTTCCTTCCTTCCTTCCTCCCTCCCTCCCTCCCTCCCTCCCTCCCTTGTATATATTTCTCTCTCTCCACTCAGAAAGTTAACATATTTATCTGCCAGTCTAAAAGGAAGGGGAAAGAGCTCTTCAAAAAATTTTAAGTACTCTTGCACATAATACCACAAACATTTGGAACTATGTTCTGTGCTCATGTTTATTTTGCATGTAAGTTCAAAATGTGGGAATTCTGGTGCTCTAATTTTTTTTTTTTTGACCTTTCCTCAAAGCAAATAACCCTTTTAGTGCAACCTGCAATTTCTTTTATCCTTCCTTGCTTTTTAGGGCTTACATTTTATCAAATATGTTTGGCCTCGGTGTCATCAAAGACACGCCACGTTGCTTCACTGTTTTCATCCTTAGGTTTGGAAAATATAACAAAAGACTCTAGAAGGTGATCATGAAGACACTTTTGAGATTCATCAGTCATTGATCTTTGGTTAAAAACTGATCAAGAGTTTTAAACTGCCCAGTGATATGCATGAGGCTAGATTTTTTTTTATTATTTGCAGCAATCTAATAGATTTATCCAGCCCAGTAATATAGCAATTTAAATTCTAGGAAAAGAAGCCTTTGTATGTAGGTCAATGCTAGGGTGCCTGCTTTGCATGCAAAAAAGCCAACATCATCAAATAGGGCTGAAAAAGTCACCAGTTCCAGAGAGATCCCGCTAATTGTTGTCGAAAGCACTGTGCCAGATGGATCAATGGACGAACTCAAGAGAAGACAGTGTCTTAAGCTTCTGTGAAACAAATTTGTTTTTCATATAAATTAGGATTGGGGGAACCGTAGTTTCAGTTCTTCCACCAAATTTTATTAATCAAACATTTAATGATTTAACCCTCTCAGAACCTTGCCAGAGTAGTTCTGTAGATTTTATGTTTGTGTGTGTGTGTGTGTGTGTCTGTCTATCTGTCTGTCTGTCTGTATGTATGTATGTATGCATGCATGTATGTATGTATGTATGTATATGCGTATATATGTATGTGTGTGTGTGTATATATATATATATATATGATTCCACAATAAGAAAGGTTGGATTTTGCAGCTTCTTAATTTATGCACCAAAGAGCAATTTTTCATGCTTTATAGTAAACGGGACCATTGGTTTTTTGAGTAGCTTCAGTTTTGGCTACTTTGGCTAGTATCTACTCCAAGATTTCAGGGAAATATCCTTTGAACACCTTTTCTTAGTATTTTTTAACTTGAATGGGAAAAAAATTCTAATATGGACTTTAATTTTCCCATTCCTGCCTTTGGAAATAAAACTGTTAACTTCTGTAGGTTTATGTTTAACCACACAATTCTGCCCGACACTTTGGTTAATTATGGGTTCACACAAAATTCTTTCAAGGATAAACATCACCAATTTCTGGCTTCATTGCAGCTTTAACTATTTATTTCCTGCATCAGTTGTGTCAGCAGGGGAGATTTTAAAAAAAAAATCAAGCTAATAGTTTCAGCCACCATCATGATTTCTTTGATGGTCTCAGTAGTTACCCCTAATCTATGGGCCATACAGATTAGAAAGTTCCCATTACACTTAAACATTCACACACATGAACCTGCATATGTACCTACATAATAACATCTGTTATAGAACTTTAGTGGCCAAATTTGTCCCTAGGGACATCCAGACAGGCATGCAAAGAACAGGTATTTCCATTTTCACTCTAGCAGCAATGGAGAAATAACTACCAATTCCTCGACTCAACTAGTGACCACATCAAGAACCATAAATGTTTAGATCTGGTGTATATGCACGTGTATCTCTTAATATGACATAATAATCCTCTGATCATCTTTGGGCCAAAGAAACAGGTAATCCTCAACTTATGACCACAATATAGCCCAAAATTTCTGTTGCTAAGCAAGATAGTTGTGAAGTGAATTTTTCCTCATTTTATGACCTTTCTTGCCACAGTTGTTAAATGAGTCACTGCAGCTGTTCAGTGAATCTGGTTCCCCACTGCTTGTCAGAAGATCACAAAAGGTGATCACATGTCCCTGGAACACTGCAACAGTCATAAGTACATGCCAGTTGCCAATTTTGACCACATGGCCATGGAGGACACTGAAATTGTCTTAAGTGTGAAAACCAGTCATAAGTCACTTTTTTCAATGCCGTTGTAATTTCAAACAGTCACTAAGCAAATGGTTGTAAGCTGAGAAGTATCTGTAGTAATGAGGACTGGGATTTTTTTTTATCACTTCAGTGATGGCTGAGTGATGGTTTGAAGATGCTATACAGTAAGTCTCTTGGGGAAATGGCCACCATCTTTCCAATGCCAATGAAATGGTAGCAATGTCTCCTGATTTCTGAAAATCTCTCACCTTAAACTTTTAATATATGGGACATAACATCTTTTGTTGTCCATGGGGATCATTGAAGGTCTGTTTTGAACAGTATACTGTGTTTCACCCAGCAACTAGCCAAGTGCGTTTGGGAACCATGAATGTGCTTTTCCCTTATTGCCTACCCCTGCCGTTCAGTATTCATATGGAATTGAGCATATGTTATTTATTGACACAATTACTTGCTCAACTGTTAGTTACTGAGTTATTGACAGAGCATAAAAGAACCTGAGGAGATCAGGTTAAAGCTGCTTTAGTCCAACTTCTGTTATTGTCCAGCAAGGGATGTACTCAGAGTTATGCTGCCTCTGATCCTAGAGGTCATCATATCTAGCAGATGCTGATAACCTGTTTCCATGAATTAATGCAGTCTCTTCTAAAGTCATCTTAGTGGCCTTCACCCCAATTCTTGTTGGAAGTTCTTTGGTTTAGCTTTGCACCGTGTTAGTCAAATTCTGTACTTTAACTTTGACTGTGAATTGTCCACAAGTTCAAACTCATTGGACAAATTCTAATATGTAAGAAGAAAAGGGGGAAATGTGTGAGCATTTTGCATTATTAGATCCATTTCTGTCACTTCTCTCTTTATTAGCGTCTCTACTTTAAAAAGCCTCAACTATAGTCATCTTTCTATTCGGGGTGAGATAATCCCACCCCCTTACCATTTAGATTCATTTTTCTTGCTCCATAATTGCATTTAATTCTTTTTAAGAAGGAGAATTCTTTTAAGAATAATCTAAATACAAGGCTTTAGGCACTCAGTTATGCAATTCTGCTGAGGCAGTGACACAATTATCTTTCCATTCATTCTGCACTTGCTGAACTTCTATACTTTGGCCTGTCTTTGGGGGGAAATTGCTGCAAGTAAAACATTTTCAACAGAGTTAAGACAGGCCTACATTTCTACCTTTATCATCAGCTTTGCTAATATTATAATGAAATCTTTGGTACAAATTTCAGTACGATGTGTACTATATTACATTTTCTTCCCCTGTAAAAAAGGTTTTTCCTTGTGCATCCAACCCTGTGTGTGGAACTTCTCTTTTTCCCCCATTTATTTTCAAGATACTTTTGGCATTGGAAAGGGATGGTCAAAAAAGGCAGGGTGAAGTATACATAAAAAGAAAAGCACAGCTTTAATTGCACAGCCACTGCCATTATCTTGCAGATGTTGACCGTTATTGTCAATGCTATGCTGCTACACACCAACTATAGGACACAGGATATATCTGATTGATGTTGCTGAGAAAAAAGTTATCCAGATTATGGGCTTCAGTTGAGCGCATCTGATCACTTCTCCATTAGATTCCGTTTCCTGAGTTTCTCTCATCTACCCACATTTTTTTTTTTTTGACCCCAGTTTTTCTCCAGGCTTCCATGACGATAGAGGGAAAGAAGCAAAATTTCACCATGTCAGTTGAGAAGCACAGATTGATTTATGTTTATTTGCCCATTTTCTAAGAGCAGTGATTGTCCGCTTTCAGTTCTCCTGTTCCACAGCATTTAGATCAGGGGTTCTCAACCTTGGCAACTTTAAGACTTGTGGACTTCAACTCCCAGAATTCCTCAGCCAGCTTTGCTGGCTGAGGAATTCTGGGAATTGAAGTCCACAAGTCTTAAAGTTGCCAAGGTTGAGAACCCCTGATTTAGATGGTCATATAGATCTTTCCTCTGAGGTTGATTTCGCCCCTGGGATATTCACAGGAGATGATCAAAGCACCACCCATGCAATCCATATAAAAAAACCTGATGGTGCTCCAGGCATACCATTTTGGCTGCCATCTTGACTATTTGACCGCATCTAATAGATTTATTTATTTGATGTACTTTTAATCTTAAGATATTAAGGCATCCCTGACAAAGGCTCCCCAGTCCTTATTTGGGGGACTTGGGGACTTGAATCCCCACCTTTCTAGTAATTGGTTCCCCAATCAAACTGCTAGGAATTTTTTTCCCCTGTCATTTGACTGAAATCTGCCTTGCTGTAACTCAAAGCCATACAGATGGTCCTCGCCCTACAACCACAATTGAGCCCAAAATTTATGTTGCTAAGTGAAACATTTGTTAAGTGAGTTTGGTCCCCTTTTACCTCTTGCTACAGTTGTTAAGTTAGTCACACATTGTTAAGTGAATCCTGCTTCCCCAGAAGTTGCAAAAGGTGATCACAATCACCCTGGGACATTGCAACCGTCATAAATACATGCCAGTTGCCAAGCTTCTAAATTTTGATCACATGACTATGAAGAGGCTGCAAAGACCATGTGAAAAACAATCATGTCAACTTTTTTCAATGCTGTTGTAATTTCGAACAGTCACTAAATGAATGGTTGTAAGTCAAGGACTACCTGTATTCCTTATCCTCTCTAGAACTCTTGATAAAGAGTACATCTTGATCTTCTACGTGATCTGCTTACTCCTCCTTTCCATCTTGTCTCAGAGACCGCCTGCTCAACATATCTCCTTCAGGGCAAGGGATAATTCTGCCCACCATCCATGTTGAAGAAGGGCACAGCTAAGAGTCCACTTGACCTTCGCACATGAATGGGAAAAGGACAGCAGCTTGATTTACAGCTCAGGTAGGAAAATATTTGGGGCCATTTTTCCCGGAAATGAGTGATTCTCCCTACTTTTGGAAAAACAGGAAAGGAAGGAAATAGTTGAATCCACTGAGATCTAGACTGGAAGATGAGAGAGCAACTTGGTTCCCTGAAAACAAAGCAAGATTGGAAGAAGTATCCAAAGCAATGCACCTCTGACCTTTCTTCCAAGCCAAATTAAAATGTTTCCGTTCATCCAGAATATGGGAACCATGAGATGTGAACAGAATGCAAACATTGCCTTGGCTGCTCTTGAATTGCTATTTAGTCCTCCTCTTTTCTTCTTCTCTTAGGGAGAATCCAAAGGGTAGAAAACACACCCAGGGAAAGCCTCCAGTTCGCAGCCAACAGGCCGTTACTGTGACGACAAAACCTGCTTTTCTAAATACTACACAGAAGTGTCCTCAGTCTCAGCTGCTGCAACCATCTGCTGTGTGTGCTCAGCCTTTCACTTCTACTGAGAAATGACGACAGGTTCCCCCCCCCTCTCTCCAATCAGGGCTAGAACTGGGCCAAAGGTTGGTCAAGCCAAGGCATTTCGTAAGAGGGACTTTAAAAAAAAAACACTGAGAAGACAAGAGGTCTGAAGAGCATCTACTTCAAACACTCATTAATTGAGCCTGTTAAATGATAACCCCTTTGTGACTACTGTTTGTCGGATGTTTCTGCGGATATCCATCCTTGGCAAGATGTCAGAAGAACTTTTCCCTGGGGTGATTGAAGAGACAAGCCCCCTTTACCTTGAGAGGTGGGAGGGACTAAGCAAGACAGAGTATTTAAGGAAGGAAAACCAGAAGTCCCAGGAAGAATTTTAATAAGCAGCATCATGTTCTCTGAAAGGACCAACTAAATCTTCTCCAAAACTAAGAATTGAAACTACTCCGGTAAAGTAAGTATTTACATATATAACACCTGCATGCGTTTTGATATTTTGATTTAAAAAAAAATGATTTACGTTTTTTTGTGCATTGTGAATTGATTTGTGATGACTTGTATTGCTTAGTCTGAAAAAAAATGCTTCTTTTTTTTTGAGAAAAGTTATAAATTGGTGATAGAACATATTCATACCATGCAAAAAATCCTGGTGTTTCTCTTCTATTCTTGATGTTTTGAGTTTGGGATACTGCTAGTATTTTCTTCAGATTTGTTGGATTCCAGAACCTATCAGTTCTAACTCAGCCAATGACCAAGGATTGGTAGAGATAGTTTCAAAACATCTAGTGAGTAACAGGTTGTTCACCCCTTGCTGTAGATAGTACATCCATTTGTTTGGTTTAGTTCAGTTGAAGGCAGTATCCATTCTTATCTCCTTAAATTTTTTTTTTTGCTAAACAGTTATAAATTTTAATGAATTAAAGGCAACACACTATCTTTTTCCTCTCTATAATTTGCAATTCATCTCCTAGGCTAAATATTCTCATTATCATCATCACTTGTAAAAAAAAAAAAAACAGGCAATGCCACCCCAAGTGCAAACACGAATGAATGCCACTCCAAAAGTGGTCCAAGGGGACTTGAAGAGCCTGGCACCCAACGTGAGAAACTTCATTGAAAGCAATGCCAAGCTGTGCCAACCAAAGGCCATCCATATCTGTGACGGATCAGAGGATGAGAACAAAAAGGTCTTGGAGCTGATGGTGGAACAAGGCATGATCAAGAAGCTTAGGAAATATGAAAATTGGTAAGGGACCAGTATTACGTGGTGTGCGAAGCCAAATACAATGTTCCTTTCCTTAGGGCTTTCCCCAATTTGTACTTGGTGGTGGTATATGGGCTTGAAGTAACTTTTCTTTCCTCTGTGTTTCATCCCTTATTCCAGCATTGTCCAAAAGCATCCTGAAAGTCTGTACAAAATCTGTTGGAGGGACATCTAGAAGTGACCAGGAAGAGAGGCAATAGAGACAAGATAGGGATCCGCTATGGGGCAGCATATTTCATGCCAAACTACGTCAACGAAGAATGGAGAATAGATCAGCTCAGCAATAGGGATCTGTCCATAAGTAGCTAGTGTGTTAATGCCATTAATTTAATTTTCTTCCTGGATAGTTCAATGTAGGGAAGAATAAAAACCAAAGTTCCATTTCTTTTTTCTACATTTTTCCAATGCACAACTGCCACTATTTAATGGATGTGCCATATTTTTAGTGGCTACGTAGCTATCAAAATATCAATAGATAAAGATTTTCTCATTATTGAATGTCTTTGCCCGAGAAAACTTCAGATAGCAATATTTCTCAAAATCATTAGTTTTCTTTTACAAATTCCACCTTTCTTTGCCACTTTGCAGTAATCCTATTTTTAATTTTTGGGATCTGTCTTCTTTGTGCAGAAAAGATGAAATAAAATCAAGTAATACATTCAATCTTTGTAAACACAGAATAAATGTAACGTGCGGGGTCGGAAGCACATTTCTGGTCTGGGTAAGCAACTATAAAACAAATTTCTAGAAACTGGTATCTGGAGTGCAGACCAGCTCTCCCCTTTTCCAAACTTTAGGGAGAAATTTTATAAGTTTATTTCTTCAACTGCTTGAAAGAATAATTACACACGCAGCACATTAAGAACACAAAATAAAACAGACAATTTAGCTGGAACCTAGAAGAATAAGCCAACAAGATCTCCTCTTTAGTTTCCTGGTTCACTGAAACTTAGATTTTCTAGGACTTGATACCACAGATTTCTCATGCCACAGATCAAATTCCATTGCAATTTATGCCAATTCAACAATAACACCAGTTTGTGATTAGCACAAATTATGCAATCATACCCATATAGTAATATAATTGACCCAAGTATCATAGTTTGCATCTTTGGCTTTATTGCCATGATGGGTTTTTTTATTTACCAGACTTTAACGAATAATGGAACCCTCTTCCCTACAATTAGAGGTTAAATAAATTAATTGGAGGTTAGTTTAAATGAGTTTTCATTGTGTGTCTCATTTATACAGGAGGTCCTAAAAGTCTTAATGAAGATTTTTTAAAAAAATCTATTGAAGCTTGGCCACATTGTTCTTAAACTATATGCAACCCTAAAATGCTTCATAAAAATTTGTTTTATTGCTTTAGGAGTCAATATTGAGACTAGCATAGGAAGGAGATATGTTAATGCTTCCTAATAAGCAAGTGGCAACTCCTGAAAATCAGGAGGAAAACAGGAAGGAATAGAGACAGAGATAGAGTTATGCACATACATACACAGACACACATGCACACATATGTATACATTGCAGGTATGTATGTATAAATGTATATATGTATGTAAAAAAATATTTGTATCCCACCTGCATTATATTTTACCTATAACTCAAGACAGCAAACATATCCAACACACCTTCCTTCTACTATTTTTTCTAGAACAACACCCTGTCAGGTGGGTTGGGCTGAGAGAAACTGACTGGCTCAAAGTCAGCCTGTTGACTTTCATGGCTAAGGTGAGACTAGAACTCATAGTCTCCCGCTTTCTAGCCTCATGCCTTAACCACTAGACCAAACTGGCTTTACATACATACAAACATACATACATACATACATACAGGTTTGTGTGTGTGTGTGGTTCCACCCTCAAGGAAATGCAGCCCTGTTTCTCATTTCTTTTCATTATTATCTCTAAGATGAGGCAGCAGCTTCAAATAACTTATGGGTAGCATTCTGCACAGAGACATTCTCTATGTACAATGTTATACCTCTTGTTCTTTGAAGTTTAGTAAGCTAAAAGGCGGTAGTCCTAAGCATATTGCTAAACAAATAAATGATTTAGGTTTGTTCTTAAGATGTAGATAACCTCACAGGGACGTGGCAGAGAAAAGATACTGGGAAAAGGCCAAGAAACAGGCACAGAGATTGTGGGCATAAATAGTCATAGTTAAGTGCTCCATATGAACTGAGTACATACCATGAAAACTTGATCTTTCTCCTTTCACTAAAATCTTCTGTAATGCATTAAGGTTAATTTGTCTCTCTTATGAGTAGCACTGCTAAAAAATGTTGCAAAGATTTATCTTTTTTCAAAAGTCGCAAAGTATGCCCTATCTTAAATATTTCCATGCATTGGAATTTTTTGATCAGTTAATTTTTTGTAGAATAAAAAAAACAGAATAACAAGGTTTTTTTGTCGAGGAGATTTGGTAGAAGTTTCCTAAACAACCATGAATATTTAGGCAACATCTGGATATTGCTTTTAAGCATTTGGCATAGAAGAGTCTTGAGAGAGGTGGTCACCCCAATCTCTCCAATTGTAGATTTTTTTATTCATCTGTATGTGTGTATGCACTTGTGTAGAGAAAAACAGAAAGAGAATACTGACTGTGGTGGATGAGGGGTTTCAAAAAAGTCAAGATGGCAATTATAGTTGCACAATGAAAGCCTTAATCCTTTTTTTAGGTTCTTGCACATGCAAAATACATAAAAAGCAGATATGACTTCATACAGTCATGTTTACCATCGTGGCTTTTTCGATGCCCTAAAGCAGTGATGGCGAACCTTTTAGAGACCGAGTGCCCAAACTGCAACCCAAAACCCACTTATGTATCATCGGGTGCTGGGTGGACATGGCCCATTGGGTGGGTGTGGCCAATTGGATGGGTGTGGCCCCTTGTGTGGGCGTGGCTGCAGTGGTAACGGCAGACTGGGTGGGACTAAAAAGTTCAATCAATCAATTCCAACTTTGCAAAATCTTTTTTTTTCCTGCAAGAAGTTGAAATTGATTGATTGATTGAACCTTTTTTTTTTTTGCACACGGCGGTGGAGGCCTAAAACGAAAAAGTTTTATAAAACCCAGCTGAAGGCCTAGGACTGGGGCGAGGGCACCCGTGACCACAGAGAGGGCTCTGCGTGCCACCTGTGGCACACGTGCCATAGGTTCGCCACCATGGCCCTAAAGATTCTCCCGGACTGAAAGTATCTTGAGATCTCCTCTCTAATATTCCAATGATGGAGTCTGAATATTCCATTCTAGAAACTCTAGAAATTTTAATGTTTGGAAATAAATATAAAGCGTCTGGAAGTTTTAATGTTGGGAAATAAATATAAAGCTTCTGGAAGTTTTACTGTATGGAAGTAAATATAAAGCATCTGGAAGTTTTAATGTTTGGAAATAAATATAACAAGGCATTTCCATTATTTTTCATTCCAATTAGTAATGGGGAATGCACCACACTATTTTAGATAATGAGGTGGTTATTGCTTATTTTATCTCCGTTCTGCTTCTCCTCCCTAAAAGTAGTTTTAAAAAGCTAGCTGAGAACCTAGCAGGAGTTGGGCTCCATTTGTGAAATGTCTCTGTCAAGAATAAAGTCATTTTCATTAGCAAAACATCACCAGGAGCAAATGGTTTGACTGCACTTAAATAAATAATATTCCTTTCAC
>NW_015387479.1:413450-421577 GCF_001527695.2 Protobothrops mucrosquamatus | reverse complement strand
CAGGAAACCCTACACCATTTCGGACAAATGGCTGTCCAGTCTCTTCTTAAAAACTTCCAGTGTTGGAGCATTCACCGCTTCTGGAGGCAGGTTGTTCCACTGGTTAATTGTTCTAACTGTCAGGAAGTTTCTCCTTAGTTCTAGGTTGCTTCTCTCCTTGATTAGTTTCCATCCGTTGCTTCTTGTCCTGCCTTCAGGTACTTTGGAGAGTAGCTTGACTCCCTCTTCTTTGTGGCAGCCCCTGAGATATTGGAAGGCTGCTATCATGCCCCCCCCCCCGTACTTCTCTTCATTAAACTAGACATACCCAATTCCAGCAACCGTTCCTTATATGTTTTAGCCTCCAGTCCCCTAATCATCTTTGTTGCTCTTCTCTGTACTCTTTCTAGTTACATTTGGGTTGCCTTGTAATGCCAGTTATTTAATACTAGCTCTCTTTAGGTTTGCTAGACTGTTCAAGTAACATCTGGATTTGGATGGACAGCAGTATATAACTCTTGAACTACTGTTTTGGAATCCAGTCATCTACTTCTTCAAATGTATTTCGTGAAGGATTAGAATGGCCCAGATTGATCATCAACAAAAAAAGTTGCTGTTGTTCAGCTACACTGTTTCCTTCTCTGAGAGCTGCCCTCCCCCTTATTTTTTTCAAACATCTTCCCTTGGAGATGTTCCAGAACTTCTGCAAAACTTAAAGCTTTCCCAATATAATTGATACGTCCTCTTTGATGATCAAGTTGTCATATCTGCCCTTTGAACCTCCTTAGTGAGACCACAATTTCCACAAAGACAGAATGAGTCTGCAGTCTACACTTATCCTCTAAAGTTAAACTTGGAACAGCTTAATGACACATTGCTGGAGTTTGGCATAAATGTGCAGTAAAACATGGGGCTAAAGAGTAGTAATCAATAAATCCAACTCCCATTAACTGGCAGAATGTTTGCTTAATTCTTCTGAATTTGGAATCTGGCCCTTACATGCTGATTTTGCCAGATGTTAACCTAGTATTAAAATGATTTGTACCCAAGTTCTGTAAACAAAACAAAACATTTACCCATAAATGCGCATTTTATTGGAGAAAGAAGAAAAGAGTATCGAATAGGGAGCAGCCTTTGTTAACCTGGTTCCCCCAGATGTTTTGAACACATGCTCAAAATGATGGGAGTCTAGTCCAACTGCAGGCTGTCTGAATGAGGAGAATGACAGAGCTGGAAGGGACATTGAAAGTTTTCTAGTCTAACCATCTCCTCAAGCAGAAGACGCTATACCATTTTGGACAAATGGCTGTCCAATCTTTTCTTAAGACTACTATATAACTTAGTAGAGATTTATAATTTTGTTTAGGATTCTATCCTCTCATTCTCTTTTGCAGGTCGCACCATGTATGTCATTCCATTCAGCATGGGACCGATTGGTTCTCCTTTATCCAAGTTTGCGATTGAGCTGACTGATTCTCCTTATGTGGTGGCCAGTATGAAAATTATGACTCGTATGGGAACATCTGTCCTAGAGGCTCTGGGTGATGGAGAATTTGTAAAATGCCTCCATTCGGTTGGGTGCCCTTTACCATTAAAAAGTAAGCCATTCTTAAGCTAAAATGTACTTTGTTCATTCTCTCTTTCCCAAACGATAATTGTCATCGTTCATTTATTTACCAAGCAGAATATTTAGAGTGCTGTAGTTATGAAGTTGCCAAGTATCTCTTTGAATAAGAGATGCTAAGTTGGGACTGGTTGGTCATTAAATGCAACAAACCAGAAATTATTCATCAAAGAAAGAACCAACAAAGCATTCCTAAATATTTTGGGGTTCTTCCAAATGACTCAATTGTAGCTTGGATGAGAAAATTAAGTGCGATCTGGTCCACTGTTTCCCATCGCTTCCTTTTCTCAAAGCACCCAAGAAGAATTAGCGTTTTTCAAAGAACGTGGTCTACTGCGAGCCACTGTATCACTGGTAGATGAGCAAATAATTCTGCCCTGTATTATGACTCAATTTTTATTTACCAGACAGAAGAGAAAGGAATACAGGTAGTCCTTGACTTAACACCACAATTGAGCCCAAAATTTCTGTTGCTAAGTGAGACATTTGTTAAGTGAATTTTGCCCCTTTTTATAACCTTTGTTGCTACATTTGTTAAGTGAATTACTGCAATTGTTAAGTTAGTAACATGGCGGTTAAATTGCTGGTCGGAAGATCACAAAAGGTGATCAGAGGACCCCAGGGGACTGCAACTATCATAAATACATACCAGTTGCCAAGCGTCTGAATTTTGATCTCCTGACCCTGGGATGCTGCAACGGTCATGTGATGATAATAATAATAATAATAATAATAATAATAATAATAATAATAATAATAATAATAATAAAAAAGTTGGAAGGGACCTTGGAGGTCATCTGGTCCAACCCCCTGCTCAGGCAGGAAACCCTATACCATTTCGGACAAATGGCTGTCCAGTCTCTTCTTAAAAACTTCCCGTGTTGGAGCATCCATAACTTCTGGAGGCAGGTTGTTCCACTGGTTAATTGTTCTAACTGTCAGGAAGTTTCTCCTTAGTTCTAGGTTGCTTCTCTCCTTGATTAGTTTCCATCCGTTGCTTCTTGTCCTGCCTTCAGGCGCTTTGGAGAATGTCTTGACTCCAATATCTTCTTTGTGGTGCCCCTGAGATGTTGGAACACTGCTATCATGTCCCCCCTCGTCCTTCTCTTCGTTAAACTAGACATACCCAATTCCAGCAACCGTTGCTGTTTTAACTTTGAGCAGTCACTAAATGAACTGTTGTAAGCTGAGGACTACCTGTCTATCCATGCTGTATTGTTTCGAAAGGGTACATGGTAAAAATACAAAAAAAATGGATGTAACTTTTATTCAGGTGATCAGCCGGAAGTTAACAAGTTCTGTTTTGCTTCTTGTAGAGCCTCTAGTGAATAACTGGCCATGCAACCCAGATATGACGTTGATTGCTCACATCCCTGATCACAGGGAGATCATTTCATTTGGAAGTGGCTACGGTGGAAACTCCCTTCTAGGAAAGAAATGCTTTGCTCTCAGGATTGCCAGCAGGATTGCCAAGGAAGAAGGCTGGCTTGCAGAGCACATGCTGGTGAGAAAGGTTTTAATGACTAGATTATTTTCAATTCCAGTCCACGGATTAAGACGTCAATTCAGGGCCAGCATGGCTATAGACCCATGTATGAAAGTTCATGATTGCTTAGTTCCTCCTAGAACTCATCTCTGGACCTGTGTATTGAGTATTTAAAAATGGAGAAGGGTTTTCACTAAATTCTGTAAGGATGCTTTGATAGATAGGCATCCACTGAAAAAGTATATTTAAGAGTTTGAATCAGCATGTCTTTCTGACTTGAGTAATAAAAAAAATATATCATGGAGAATGGGGGCCCAAGTAGAATATTGATAATGAAGCTCTCAGGTCAGTTCTATTCTCAGTATGTTGTATTCCCTGAGTGTGTCCTGCACACCTGGCTCAGAATGCCCAATTTTGGAATACTATTAAGTTAACCATATAACATCTACAAGTCCAAAAATTATGCAGAGATGCTGTGCTCCCAGTAAAACCAAAGTAATTTCTCCACCCTCAACCTAGGGCAGGGTAGGCAAACTTGGCTCTTTGATGACTCGTGGACTTCAACTCCCAGAATTCCTGAGTCAGCCATGCTGAGGGGAAAGGGAAAGGTTTCCAAGCTGAGCCATGCTGGCTCAGGAATTCTGGGAGTTGAAGTCCACGAGTCATAAAAGAGCCAAGGTTGCCTACCCCTGGCCTAGGGTATCTTCCAGAATCATTCGACTAGAGGTAATCCTTGACCGATGACCACAATTGAGCCTAACATTTCCGTTGCTAAGCGAGACAGTTAAGTGAATTTTGTCCCATTTCACGATCTTTCTTGCCACAGTTGTTAAGCGAATCACTCCAGTTGTTAAGTTAGGAATACGGCTGTTAAGTGAATTCGGTTTTCCCTTTGATTTTGCTTGTCAGAAGGTCACAAAAAGGGGATCGTGTGACCCCGGGCCACTGCAACCCTCATAAATATGAGTCAATTGCCAAGTGGCTGAATAGTGATCACGTGATCCTGGGGATGCTGCAATGGTCCTAAGTGTGAAAAATGGCCATAAGTCGCATTTTTCAGTGCTGTTGTAACTTTGAACAGTCACTAAATGAACTTTTGTAAGTCAAGGGTTACCTGTATTGTGCCAAAATAATAACGAAGATAAGCTTCATCCCAATGGCTGAGGGATGCTTTGAAGAAGCTGTAAGTTACAGTTTCCATCAAAAGATGGGTTAGACAAGGAGCAAAATACTTAAATATGGAAAATTCATGCATAGCAACCAGAAGAATGGATTAGGCACTGTGAGATAAAATTTATGCCTGAATTATTTTTCATGAGATGCCTATTTTGATGTTAAAGCAGTAGTCCCTGAATGCTTTGAGTAGGATTAAAAATAAAACTTTAAAAGGGTATGTTTATTTGTGAGTCAGCCAGAGTCATTCATTCAGGGTTAGGCAGCAGATGTGTATTTATTTATTTATAACATTTATGTTCTGCTTCTCATCTCAGAGTGGGATTTTCTCAAACAGAGAAAAGTATAGGCACTCTGAAGAAAATGTATGAACATGTATACAACTTTAACATAGTGTAAACTAGGGGTGTCCAACCTTGGTAACTTTAAGACTTCAACTTCATGCTGGCTGGAGAATTCTGGGAGTTGAAGTTCACAAGTCTTAAATTGCCAAGGTTGGACACTCCTGGTGTAAACTACAATCTTACATTGCCTGAACTATATTTCACCTGCAACAAGCCTAGTTGAAGTCACACACAATTTCAGAATAATGACAAGTTTGAACATTTCATACATCTTAATGTTTTTGCTTGTGCTGCATGGTGAGGTTTGGAAAACAAAAGACATTGCTTGTGTTTTTAAAACAGATTTTAGGAATCACAAATCCAAAAGGTGAAAAAAAATACTTTGCAGCAGCTTTTCCTAGCGCGTGTGGAAAAACCAACCTGGCTATGATGAATCCATCTTTGCCAGGGTGGAAAGTGGAATGTATTGGAGACGATATTGCTTGGATGAAATTCGATGACAAAGGTAATTGACTTAGAATTCAGCTGGGAGTTGATAGTCCAAAAACCTAACTCCAGTTAGGTAGGAAATTATACTCATCTATATCTTTTCCCTCCTATCAGTTGTGTTGTTGTTCCAAGAAGGGAAAAGGTAATGATTAATTTGTAGACATTTGAGA
Organism: Protobothrops mucrosquamatus; assembly: GCF_001527695.2. Classification (NCBI taxonomy): domain Eukaryota; kingdom Metazoa; phylum Chordata; class Lepidosauria; order Squamata; family Viperidae; genus Protobothrops; species Protobothrops mucrosquamatus. The sequence goes on along the minus strand of NW_015387479.1, from coordinate 416,312 downwards.
CAGTCATCTGTGTGCACTATTTATTTATTGAATTTATATCCTCAGGCAGTCAAAATCGACTTTGCAGTTTGCATGATATAAGGCAACAGTAAAATATCCATGGCATAAATTAAAAACTTCTAAAGCAAAATTATTTCATAAGATACACCCACTTACCAGTAAAAATAAATTGATGGCAAAATCCAAGCTAGAATGCTTTGCAAAATAATTCAGTTTTAAGTGTCTTCCCAGGAGCTTTCAGGAAGGGGGGGGCAGTTCAATTTCAACTGTGAAATTATTCCAGAGATCTGGCACTGCTACTGAGCTTCCTAGAAGTAGGGCCAATAAGCATTTTTTGCTGCAATTACCTTATAAGTCATACCAGTTTTAGTTGGAGTCAAGGGTTCTGCAGATGCCAAGCCCTGGGCATTAGAACGATTGTTCTCCAAGGGCTTTCTCTAGCATTCTGGATTGCTTTATTATAGAATGAGAGGTGGTGAAGGATGCGCCAAGAAGTAGCAAGCCCTTGAAGTATATGAGACTGAGTTGCTTACAAAAATGGGAGAATATTCCAACATTCCCAGGAGAGAATATAGTGGCAATTAGAGGGGCGGGCTGGGAAATTGCACATTTTGTGAATGCAGCTGATTAAGTGAAGGAGGGGAAGAATTCTAAATAATCATTTAAGAGGCTCAGGGTATTTCAACTTTGGTCATTTCACAGTTAGGGTAACCTGCCCTCATGCTGTCAGTATCCTTCCATGCCAGCTTAAATTTTGGGAGTAGTAATTCCACTTCGATCAGAGAGTACCAGATGGAATTAAAGAATACAAAAATAATAGTAATAATAATAAAGTTGAAAAGAACCTTGTAGGTCATCTAGTCCAACCCCCTGCTCAGGCAGGAAACCCTATACCATTTCAGAGAAATGGCTGTCCAGTCTCTTCTTAAAAACTTCCAGTGTTGGAGCATTCACCACTTCTGGAGCCAGGTTGTTCCACTGGTTAATTGTTCTAACTGTCAGGAAGTTTCTCCTTAGTTCTAGGCTGGTTCTTTCCTTGATCAGCTTCCATCCATTGCTTCTTGTCCTGCCTTCAGGTGCTTTGGAGAATAGCTTGACTCCCTCTTCTTTGTGGCAGCCCCTGAGATATTGGAACACTGCTATCATGTCCCCCCTCGTCCTTCTCTTCATTAAACTAGACCTACCCAATTCCAGCAACCGTTCCTTATATGCTTTAGCCTCCAATCCCCTAATTACCCCCTAGAGATGAAAGAAAGGAAAGGTTACAGCAGAGTTGGGTAAAGACTGGGTTGATGAATGTTCAGAGGTAAGTCCCAAAGGTGCTTTTTTTCAAAGACAACTGGACTTACTTCGTTTTTGCTTGAAGACGTTTTGTTTCTCATCCAAGAAGCTTCTTCAGTTCTTGGATGAGAAGCGAAACGTCTTCAAGCAAAAGCAAAGAAAATCCAGTTGCCTTTTTTAAAAAAAAAAGCACCTTTGGAACAACCATGACTTGGGATGACTGAGAATCTCTGTAGACACTCAGAGGGAGGAGAATAAGCAGTGATGAATGGGCAGAAAGAGGAGCAGATGATGATAAAAGAAAAGATCCTTACTATCTCTCTGGCATCTTAGCCACCTGCTGAATGATATCTGAAAGTAGCATCTTACCTAATGTTTCCTAGGTAATTTAAGAGCCATCAATCCAGAGAATGGCTTTTTTGGAGTTGCTCCTGGAACCTCTATGAAAACCAACCCCAATGCTATGAAGACAATAAAAAAGAATACTATCTTCACCAATGTAGGAGAAACTAGTGATGGAGGCATATATTGGGAAGGTATTGATCGGGAGCTTCCATCAGGAGTCACACTCTTATCCTGGAAAAAGAAAAAATGGACTGCCGAGAATGGTATGAAGGAGACCTATCCTTCCATTTCTCTATTATTTGGGTTGCATTTTTGGCTAGTGCAATGATGAAAATGTGACCTATATTTGTCTGAATATATTTGAACAGAGGAGCCTTGCGCTCATCCCAATTCCCGATTCTGCTGTCCTGCTAGCCAGTGTCCTATCATTGATCCTGCCTGGGAAAATCCAGAAGGAGTCCCAATTGAAGGCATCATATTTGGAGGACGGAGACCTGAAGGTAAGAACTGCAAACTAAGATAATGGCTCCTTCAGCTTAAAACAGCATTGAAAACAATTCGGAGTCATTTGTGTAAATCAGGATGTCTGAAAAATTAGCTTTGATAAATATTGGGGTCAAATTACATTAAGGAAAAGAAAAGAGGAAAAAAAACAATAACACAAGTGCCACGCAAAAGAAGACCAACCCATCTTTTCTGTGTCTGAGATACTAGATGAAAAGTTAATTGTCTTAAATTATAAGAAGTCAGATTTCAGTTAAATATTACAAATTCACACTAAGAGTGGCTTGATAGTAGACGAGTGACAGTCCATTTCCTCATCTTCATGGCACCACTCAATCCCTATTGAAATGATATGAAGCCTATCATTACTGCTATTTTACTTTGATGACTAGAAGATGTACAGGAAAATGACTGGAGAGAGAAAACTGGTCCCCCTTTTCTGCTTATCTTTATGCAGAGCTAGACACTCGTCTCCCAGAGATGCCTTAATTTTAATTCCTTCTTTGAACAGAGAGGTTGAATTCAATGGCCTCTTCTGAACCATGATTTTAGGCCATCTGCAATTTTTTTAAAGTCAGCTAGGCTGCTGCAGAAAAGAAGGATATTTCTTAGCAGAATAACTGATACAGTTTTTTTATTTAATTTAATGTGGAGAAAAGCAAGGTTTTACACCTAGGCTGGAAAAAACAAAGGTATAAGTACAGATTAGGTGAAACCTGACTCAAAAACAGT
>NW_015387479.1:407974-413350 GCF_001527695.2 Protobothrops mucrosquamatus | reverse complement strand
CTTAGAGTGCCGTCGGCCAGACAATGCCGGCTGGCGACCCCCAGGGGGAGAGCCTTCTCTGTGGCAGCTCCTGCCCTCTGGAATGACCTACCCCCCGACCTACGTACAGTTGCGGACCTGCGCCTTTTTCGCCGAGCCCTGAAGGCCCATCTATTCCGTGCGGCCGGCCTGGCGTAGTTCGATTATGTTTCAGTGGGGGGTTTTGTATGGGTGTGTTTTTAGAACAGGCCTGTTATTTAATTCGATTTTAGAACAGAAACTATTTATTTATTATCGTGGTTTTTAGTATCGCCTGTTCACCGCCCTGAGTCCCGTAAGGGAGATAGGGTGGCATATAAATTTAATAAATAAATAAATAAATAAATAAAATAAATAAACTGTGAGAGGGACCTTGGAGTCCTAGTGGATGGTCACTTGACCATGAGCCAGCAGTGTGCGGCAGCAGCCCCAAAAGCTAACACAATCCTTGGTTGTATAAACAGAGGCATAGAATCAAAATCATGTGAAGTATTAGTACCGCTTTATAAAGCCTTATAAAGCTTTATAGACCACACCTGGAATACTGCATCCAGTTTTGGTCACCACATTACCAAAAAGATGTAGAGACTTTGGAAAAAGTGCAAAGAAGAGCAACTAAAATGATTAAGGGCCTGGAGACAATAACATGTGAAGAAGGGTTGCAGGATTTGGGTATGGCCAGTCTAGAGTAGGGGTGTCAAACTCGCAACATCACGTGACATGTTGTGACGTATCGTGACTTTTTTTTCCCATTGCCAGCAATGGGGTGGGCGCGGTTTCGGCATGACACATCCGGCCCATAGGCCAGCAGTTTGAAACCCCTGGTCTAGAGAAAAGAACGCCTAGGGGTGACATGATAGCAGTATTCCAGTATTTGACAGGCTGCCACAAAGAAGGTGGGGTCAACTGATTTTCCAAAGCACCAGAGGACAGGACAAGAAACAATAGATGGAAACTAATCAAGGAGAGAAGCAACCTGGAATTAAGGAGAAACTTCCTAACAGTGAGGACAATTAACCGATGAAACAGCTTGCCTTCAGAAGTTATGAGTGCTTCATCATTGGAAGTTTTTAAGAAAACACTGGACAGCCACCTGTCTGAAATAGTATAGGACCTTCTGCTTGAGCAGAGGGTTGGACTACTTGACCTCCAAGGTCCCGTTCAGCTCTATTTTGATTGATTGATTTATTGGTTGGTTGTTTGGAGTTGCAGTCCCAATGTTTCTATAGGACACCAAATTGACCGAACTGGCTTATAGTGTCTAGCTGTAGTTAATTTGCAAGCCATCATAGCTTTCATTGTACATATAGAATAGTTCTTAGATAGCCTTTGATCAGAGAAAGTCACATTTTCCTGCCATTCACAATACTGAACTCTCTTCCCACCACAAGTATTACTCAGCAGTACCTTTGCAGAGGCAAAGGGGCCATAGCTAACATAAACCTCCTTCCCTGACTCTTTGTACCTTAAGACAGATAGAACTGTTTACATTCTGAACAGATTAGATAAGCCATTGGGAGGATGGCTATGCAGTGATCCCCAATTTACAAATGCTGGTGAACATATGCCAGCTGCCTGCCATGATCTAAAGCAGCAAACTCAAATTAGGTGCAGCACCAGTAACCTTTAAATATTCCAACCATTCTGTTTTCTCCAGGTGTGCCTCTAGTTTATGAGGCTCTTAACTGGCAGCACGGAGTATTCATTGGTGCAACAATGAGATCGGAAGCAACAGCTGCTGCTGAATATAAAGGTAAGCCAATGTGAAGTAATGCCTTGGCATTTAAACTGTGTGGCTCATTATTTTCACCTAGAAATTCTGAACATTTGAAGGAACCCTCCCTCCCTCCCTTCCTTGTAATAAAACTTCTATGCTTTGGTACTTAAACAATTGCCGCTCCATATGGGGCATGCAATTGGGTCATTGTGTAAATAAAAAAATACTTAGATTTTATGCAGGAGGCTCTATTCTACACTAGTCTACCTTAGATCAGGGTCCCCAACCCCCAGTCCATGGGCTGGTACTGGTACGCGGCATGCCAGAAACCAGTCCGTGCAAACCAGTGTAGCCCCATCTGCAGGATGCAAGCAGCATGCAAACCTACACCCCCTCCAGTCCGTGTAAAAACATTTCTCCATGGAACTGGTCCCTGGTGCCCAAAAGGTTGGGGACCTCTGCCTTAGATAATTATTAGGTGTCCTCCACATTCAGAACCAAGACATGGTTCTGGGAAGCATGATAGATGTAGGAGTCAATTTCCTGGTAGTAGAGATAAATTTGGAGAAAAAATGAGGAAAGATTTGTCTATCAAGGGGGAAGAAGATGTGGGATCAGATGGACTTTACCTAACCAACAGGAAAAAGTTATTTTATGCTCGTTCTCATTCACTTACAGAAATTTGATTGGATAGGCCAGAGGCCCTCAACCGTGGCAACTTTAAGACTTGTGGACTTCAACTCCCAGAATTCTTCAGCCAGCAAAGCTGGCTGAGGAATTCTCAGAATTGAAGTCCACAAGTCTTAAAGTTGCCAAGGTTGAGAACCCCTGGGATAGGCAATATTTCACTTTCAGAGATTAGTGTGCCTAGTTAGGCAAGATTGCCTGTACTTGTGTGTGTGCGTGTATGTGTGTATTTTGCAAGCTTGGTTCCAACAGATTTACCTTCTGCACCTTCCTGTGGTAATCCACACCATAGTTCCCTGAAATTAAAGAGATGTGATTTTTTTTATCACGTTGTCTGTTTTAATATAGCCAGAGAGAGAAGGAGATAGATCCATGGGGTTGAATAATTAGTGGAAAAAGGAGGGACAGTCCAGATCTGACAGATGACATGGGAGAATGGAGCTTTAATGCTTGCCCCAGTTTTGATTGCGATTCTGTTTCTAGCCCAGAGTACCTTTGCCTGCAGTGGGAGGATCCTGCTCAGCTATAGGTTAAAGAAAAAAATAATCATAATAACCCTTGAATACTGCGAATCCTAAACTAAGAAGCCTAGATTCAAAGTTGCTTGATTTTGACTACTACAAGTAGTCCTCGACTTACAATAGTTCGTGACCAAAGTTACAACAGCACTGAAAAGAGTGACTTGTGACCATTTTTCACACTTATGATCTCTACTGCATCCCCGGGGTCATGTGATCAAAATTCAGACACTTGGCAACTGACTCATATTTAGGATGGTTCCACTGTCAAGTGATCCCCTTTTGGGACCTTCTGACAGTGGGAAAGCCAGATTCATTTAACAACCGTGTTACTAACTTAACAACGGCAGTGATTCACTTAACAACTATGGCAAGAATGGATGTAAAATGGGGCAAAACTCACTTAATAAATGTCTCACTTAGCAACAGAAACGTTGGGCTCAATTGTCATAATTCAAGGACTACTTGAGTCAGATATCAAGGCTGCATGATTTCAAGTGAGTAAATGTGGACCAAGTGATCGTAAAAATAATGGTCTAATTATGAGGCCTCCCCTGCTTTTTTTCCCCCCAGGAAAGATCATCATGCATGATCCTTTTGCCATGAGACCTTTCTTCGGGTACAACTTTGGCCAATATCTTTCCCACTGGCTCAGCATGGCACATCGGCCTACAGTAAAACTTCCAAAGATCTTCCATGTCAACTGGTTCCGGAAAGATGAGCAGGGAAGATTCCTTTGGCCTGGCTTCGGTGAGAACGCTCGGGTGCTGGAATGGATGTTTAACCGCATCCAGGGAGAAGACTGCGCACAGCTGACAGCCATTGGCTATGTCCCCAACGACACAGGATTGAACTTGAAAGGCTTGGAAAAGGTCAGCCTCCAGAAACTGTGTGACATTTCCAAGGAGTTTTGGGAAAAGGAGGTGGAAGAAATCAAGAAATATTTTGCAGAGCAAGTGAATGCCGACCTCCCGTATGAGATGGAAAGAGAAGTTATTGCGCTAGAGCAGCGAATTAAACAACTGTAACCTTAACTGGACACTGTAGATGGTACTTTGGAAAGAATTGCCCAGCTTTTCTAGACACTAGGCCTAGAAGTGCAGTAAAATAGTGGCCATCACAGTTATGGCCAGACGTATCACTTGTGCAGTTTGATTGGAGAAGACCTCTTCAGGTCATTGAAATAGTTGAAGCTGCTTAGTTACCTGAAAAGCATTTGAAGCAATGATTGTAGAGTTGATCAGCGTTATTGCTTCATAAAATAAATGAAATAATCAGAGCTATTGCTTGATAAGCTAGTCTGCTTCCACTGCTAAGTATTGCACTCACACGTCAAGTAAGCTATTCCAGAATAGCTGTGGTTCTCCTATAACTCTTTCCTGTGTGAGTTCCTCTCATCCTCTGTCACTATTCATTGTAGGATGTAGAGTTTCTGCACTTTAGTAAGCAGGAGGTGAAAGTCTAAAAGCCACTCAGCCCAGCAGCTGTCCATTTTAATTTGCAACAGCACTAAGGTGGTGATAATGATATAATCCATAATATAATGATGATATCTTCACTCACTTACTTGTCTTCTGGTACCATATTAAAGTGACCTTGAAGAGAGCCAACTGTTCATCGTCATAATGACATTCTTTGTTGTACGTGTAGTTAATAATACTGAATGAAGACTTGTAGACGACTGCATTGTTGGAGCAACAGATGAGGGACCATCAGAAGAAATAATTAGCAACTAGGGTATTTTGAAAAAAATAAATACATTCAAGAAATTACTGCTCCATTGTGTCACACAGAAAAGCTGTTTGTATGCAAAATAATATTTTCTATGTGCCTTCAGTTTTGTATTGTAATTCTGTCCTGTATAGAGGATCCTGTTATAACTCCAGAATAATAATAATAAAAAAATAAGCTTTTGTATTTTGGCTTCTTGGTATGTCCTCTGAATATTGCTTATAGGCAATCCAAGCCTGTGCATATTTATTTAGAAATCCCACTACAGATATTTCTGCGTTGTTGTGTTGCCCCTGTGTGTCAGCACAAAAAATGGTGTCATGTTACTGGCTGTTCCATTGTTGCTGCATATTGTGCCTCTGTAAAGTTTGATGGGCTTGCAGGACAAATTACCGTATTTATTGGCATATAACATGCACTTTTTCCCCCTGAAAATAGGGTGCAAATGATGTGTGCATGTTATACGCCGATATAACAAGTACCGTATACACATGTCTGGTGTATATGGTATTAACAAGTACCGTATACACCAGACATGTCCAAAGTCCGGCCCGCGGGCCATTTGCGGCCCGCGGCCCGGTTTAATCCGGCCCCCGGCAGGGCGCAGCGTCGCCAGGCCTCCCCCACTTGCGCGAGGCTTCTGGCGTTCCCCCTCGCGCCTGGCTACGGTGGCTCGGGGTTTCCCGTCCCGGGCACGCCAGGCAG
>NW_015387479.1:380196-404262 GCF_001527695.2 Protobothrops mucrosquamatus | reverse complement strand
AAAAAAAGTTCTGAGCTACCCTTATTTTGCTTCAAGTTCTTTATTTGAAATTTAATTTTTTTTCCTGAAATTTCCCTCTTAAAATGAAGGTGCGTGTTATACGCCTGTGCGTGTTATACGCCGATAAATACGGTACTTTAACCATGTTTTCCACTGCATCGTGTATTTCAGAATGGTGATCTTTTCTCATTTCTGAGCTTTGTTTGCTTCCAACATCCCATGCTGCAACTCTGTAAGATATGGGAAATACAGTTGAATTCAGTGCATACTCTGATACCATTATATCAATATGCCTCTTTTTGGACAAACAAAATAGAATGATGAACCGGGATCTGTAGATCGTCCACTCAACACAGTTGTAAAGCAAATGGCTTAAAGCAAAGTTGTTTTCAAAAAGATAGCAGGGAGACAGTGAAGGGTATCATAACGTTCTCTTGAGTTACTGCTGATATTATTTTCTATTAGATATTTTCTTATCTCTTTACGTTATTCTTGACTAACCACAACTAGAGACCAAAGAGGCTGGGAAATAAAAAAGATGTTTGTTCAGTGGAAGATCCACACTACATTCTTGGCCCCCATGTAACAACATCTACCCCTAAAAAAAGTGTAAAAATATACTCCACCCCTTTCCTCTCCTCTCCTCTCCTCCCATCCCATCCCATCCCATCCTGTCTTGTCCCTTCGCCTCTGTGGCGGGCATAGTGGGTAAATAACTATGTATGTAACAGCGAAATAAATAGCAATGCTGGACTGAAAATTGACTTCTCCTTCATGTGTACTTCAAGGAGAACTTAAACCTATGTTTGCCATTGTCTCTGGACTAAATTTACAATAATGAAAAAAGTGTGTTCAGGAGCAACGTTCCCCCCATAATGTCCTATAAGACAAGTGCTTCCAACAAATTCTGTATAAATGTAGGTAGGTGTCTTGAGAGCTTAACCAGAACCAAGTCCACTGCATTTCCAGATTTCATTCTTTGCAATTAATTGAGCATAGTTTGATCTGTTGGGTCAGTAGCTGGGTCATTTGGTCAACTTTGATGAAAGAGTGAGGTAGTATCCACAGTTTTACAATTTAAACTCATTTAAACCATAAAACTATCATAATGGGTAGATTAGGTAGATCAGACAGGAAACCCAATCAGATGAACTAATTCTACTTTATTATAAGCCTGCATTAACAGAATCTTGCAGGTCTGAAAATACAAATCTGGCACCGTCTCATTTACAACAATCTGAGAACCCAGAGGGCGGGTCCCTTCCGAGCCTCTTTCTCCACCCATTATGCAGCTGTGGACTGTGACCTCTCTTATCTGTTCCATACGCAGCACTTTTTTTGCCCCATATTTCAAGATCTTTTTCACATACTATTACAGTAATAGCATGAATAAAACAGTTGGTTTTAGTTTTGGTTGGCCTGATAGAAACAAACAATTGGGAACAGATATTCATATTTGTTGCATACATATATAACCCCCATATACATTGTGCATGTTTATGCATTTATTTATTTACCATATTTCTATCTATTTGCAATCCAGAGACTTAGCAATGTTATAAACACACACACCCTCTACACACATCACACACACACACATTTGCAGACTTCGTGACTACTTCAATAAGTCCCTTTAATTTTAATACTAATAATAATAATAATAATAAAGTTGGAAGTCTTGCATTTCCTTAACAAGCCTGGTGAGAGGTGTTGTCCTTGGTGTTTCAATGCAGGACAAATTGAAAAGTGTTTGGATTGATGGAGCATCACTTGTTGTGGAGAAAACAAGTGGCTCTCCTTGAACTGTGGTGGGGAAGATCTGGTTGAGTGTAGGCGAAATCTTGGAGCTGCCTGTTTAGTTGCCTGTCAGGTTGCTCAGAGACTGTCCCAAAGTCACCCCATGACTTTCCATGTTTGAAGGTGTACATGAACGTGACTCTTCCCAGTACTAGTCCAATACTTTCACCACTACACGAGTATACTTTATTGTGAGCCTCATTTAGCTGACCACATGATGGGCAAGAGGGAGTTGATTGGACAGGCCTTAATTTTATCCAGCCATGTAGATTTCTGTGCCCAGTTCAAAGCTGGAGAAGACTTTCAATTGAAATTCTTGGAGGACCTCTTCTTCTCATTCCAGATCACTAGTGATCATCTTCATGAAACAAAATTGCCCTCTTCATTAGGGAAGGTACTTTGTTGAGCAGGTGGCCATCCAAATCCAATTCCAATTCAAGCAACAACCAAGATGGCTGCAGCCAGGTTTGTTGTAGAGTTGACACCATAAGCATCCACAACCAAGAAGAAGAAATTCCCAGGTCACACCCCCTCCAGGCTGAAATTAAAATGTCCTTTCAAGGAAGGCATGAGGGGTGCAGACACAGCATGGTTTGCCCCCTTAGTGAAAGAAATGCTTATTTCTTCAAACAGTTTATTGATTTCTCAAGGTTTCATTGGTTGAATAGTTTTCTTCTGATCATCTCTCAGTTTTATTACCTATAATGTTTGATGAATGCCTCACTTTTACTGTGATATGAATTGATGTTTTGTGTAGACTGCCCATCCTGCTTTCCATCTTTCAGGGTGAAGGCGTGGAATTAGAAATTTCTAAAACAAATCAATATTGAGTTGAAATTACAGTTCTCTGATGCTCTGACAGCTCATTCGTATGTTTGGTGGCATATGGGGAGGTTTTTATCCAGGACAATCCAAAAATATTAAATATTACCTCCCTCTCTCTCTTTTTGTGGTATGCTTCCTTTTGTATTTCTTCTTCCACTCAAAATGAAATAAACGTACTCCTCGACTTACCACCACAACTGAGCCCCAAATTTCTGTTGTTAACTGAGACATTTGTTAAGTGAGCCTTGCTCCGTTATACGACCTTTCTTGCCACAGTTGTTAAGTGAATTACTGCAGTTGTTAAGTTACTAACACGGTTATTAAGTGAATCTGGCTTCCCCATTGATTTTGCTGGTCAGAAGGTTGCAAAAGAAGATCACATGATCCCGGGACACTGCGACTGTCATAAATATGAATCACTTGCCAAGCATCTGAATTTTGATCACGTGACCACGGGGATGCTGCAAGGGGCATACATGTGAAAAATGGTCATAGATCACTTTTTTCAGTGCTGTTGTAACTTTGAACAGTCACTAAATGAACTGTTGTAAGTTGAGGACTACTGTACAGGTAGTCCTTAGATAATAATAATAATAATAATAATAATAATAATAATAATAATAATAATAATAATAATAATAATAATAATAATAATAATAATAATAATAAAGTTGGAAGGGACCTTGGAGGTCATTGAGTCAACCCCCTGCTCAGACAGGAAACCCTACACCATTTCGGACAAATGGCTGCCCCAATTGACCCCAAAATTTCCATTGCTAAGCTGAACAATTGTTAAATGAGTTGTACACCATTTTATGACCCTTTCCCCCCCCCACAATTGTTAAGCAAATCACTGTGGTTGTTAAGCAAATCTGATTTCCTCCATTGACCTTGCTTGTCCGAAACCAGCTGGGAAGGCCACAAATGGTGATCCCAAGATGCTGCAACGATTGCAAATGTGTGCCAGTTACCAAACGCTTGAATTTTGATCACGTGACAACGGTCGTGTCAAGAATGAAACTTTGGCAGCTATGTGCCTCTTCTTTTCAACTTGTCATTAGAGTTATCGGGGGAGGTGTTTCCTTAGAATTGGTTAAGATGAAGAAACAAAACCTCTACAATTCCGCTGAACATCGTGAGAGCCTGAAACCTTTCCAAGGATACTGCAGCAGGTGTGGAGAAGAAGCAGACAGTTCCCATAACAAAGTGAAATTGTTTACATGGACTACGTGAGAGAGTGGGGGTTGGGCCGGATAAATTATTGTTGAATTCTATGATCTGGTGTCTGGGAACCTCAGAGTTAGTTTTGCTTCTACATTACCATGCCATGTATTCAATAAACATTAAGATTTTCGGAAATGGAATGAACCTAGGTTTTTTTTTTGATCCTCAAGCTGGATGTTGACGGGTCCTAAGTGTGAAAACTGGTCATAAGACATTTTTTCAATGCCATTGCAACTTTCAACAGTCACTAAATGAACAGTTGTAAGTTGAGGACTACCTGTGATGAAAATTAAGGAAGGCACTGGATAGCACTGTACTGTAAAAAAAAACCCTCCTATGATTAGTCAAGAGTACTGCATATTTCATCCATTTACTTTATTTCTATTCTGAGATCTTGGGAAGTAACACCAATAAAAAGGAAGATAAAGAAACAACAGACCAATATGACACCATTAAAACTTGCGGAGTGGGTGGAACCAGGCAATGAACTGAAATAAAAAGAGAACATTAGAAAACAGTGTTATAGTAAAATGCCCTGCTAATTTAGCATCACCAGTGATGCACAGGATCTACAGCCTAAATTTCCATCTCTAATTAATTTTTATGGGCTGCTTTTTATGGAAAATCCATCCTTCTTATTTTTATATCTGCATCGGTTTTACTCCCAATTTTCTCCTGCAGCACATCTTTTTGTTGTCTTGGGAGAAAAGCTGGACAGAATCCAGCTAACTTAAAACACTTTTAAAGCTGGGCTACTCTAATGGAAGAGAGTTTAAGTAGCAATCTGACTATTAGAATGCAGCAAATGGAAAGAGTTCCTTAGAGAAAAAATGTGACCTTTGCATGAGCCTTTATGAAGACGTTTTGCTGACTTGAGATTAAATACATGTTGGCAATTTACCTTTCCATCTATAGAATTGAACCAGAATGGGACTAGTGACATAAATCCTCTCTGCATAGGATAGATGCACAATGTCTCTGCCATGTTCAATATATGAAGAATTGCATTCCAAACACAGAAACACGTACATCTGCACAAATAATTCAAAATAGAGCTGGAAGAGACCTTGGAGGTCTTCTAGTTCAACCCCCTGCTTAAGCAGGTGACCCTATACTATTTCAGACAAGTGGCTATCCAGTCTCTTCTTAAGAACCTCCAGTAACGAAGCATCCACAACTTCTGAAGGCAAGTTGTTCCACTGGTTAATTGTTCTGTCTGCAAGGAAGTTTCTCCTTAATTCCAAGTTGCTTCTCTCCTTGATGAATTTCTATCCATTATTTCTTGTCCTGCCCTCTGGTGCTTTGGAAAATAAGTTGACCCCTTCTTATTTTAACACTGCTATCATGTCCCCCCTGGTCTTTCTTTTCTCTAGCCATACACAAATCCTGCAACAGTTCTTCTTGGAATACTAGAACAGGGCTTTTCAACCAGTGGTACAGGTACCACCTGTGGTACATTGGCACCTGGCAGGTGGTACGCGACCATCCTAGAAAAGTGGTAGCAGGGGAGGGGAATGAGCTGAACCGGTGGCAGCACCGCACAAGCCTGAGCGAGAGATGGCTGGAGCTGCAGGGCTGTCAGGGCTCAGTGGAAATGCCAGGATCAGCGCCAGGCTCCAGCTGGAGCTCGGCACTGATCCTGGTGCTTCTGCTGAGCCCTGAAGAAGCACCAATCAGCTGGAAAGCAGCACCGATCCTGGCGCTTCTGCTGAGCCCAGAAGAAGCGCCGATCAGCTGGAATGTTGCAGCATCTCCAGGGTCTTGTGATTTACATTCAGATGCTTGGCAACCGATTCATATTTATGACGGTCACAGTGTCCCAGGGTCATGTGAAGTGACCAAAACCTGCTGCAACCACCCAGCAGACGAGGGGAATAAAAACCAAACACCCCCCACCCCACCCCCGCTGCCAATCCTCAACAGAAATGCTCACAACAATGAAAACCTCAGACAGGAGGAAGAGCGCCACCGGGTGGGCGGGCAGGTGTCTTGCTCGGCTGTGGCTTGGGGGGCACTTTTTTCAGTGCCATTGTAACTTCGAACACTCACTAAGCGAACTGTTGTAAGTCGAGAACTACCTGTACTTTATCACTTTTTTCATTTTTTGGGGGTCATCAAGTTTTTGACACCTTGCTAGGCGACTGGTGGTACTCGGATATGCCATATCCTAAAAGTGGTACAATGGGTGAAAAGGTTGAAAAACCCTGTACTAGAATACTCTAGGAATGCAACTTCAGTCCTGATTTTGCACATTCATTTGCAATTTTCCTAAGTAAACAGAATACTTGGCTCATCTACTCCAATACTGTATTCCAATTAATAGCAATATGCCAATTAATAGCAGCTCTCTACCATCTGTCACAAACATCCCAAGACCCTTTTGATGGAGAATCTGGGGACTGAATCTGGGCACTTATACTTGCAGTGCAATACATGCATTTGTTGCTGATCTAGGCTGTTGCACAAACCAGTTTGCTAACTAACTCTTTTCTAATCACCCGGATCCTTCAGAACAAATTTGGAAACTTCTCCTTTCCCCCCCACCTTTCTCATCCCATTGTTTCCCTTTCGAGAACACTGCTTGTATGCAGTAAAGAATGAATGAGAACAGCAGGGCTCTAATTAAGAAGGAATGAATTCCCCCCTTATTATGGTAAATAAAAAATTGGAATTACTGCCTCTGCTCTGTCAACAAAATTCTGCAAGCATGGCTGCATGCATAAACAAGTATGTAACTGTTCCTGCTAAATATTTATAACAGAGAAATGCCCAGAGGATCAAATCAAGGTTGTGAAGTTCTGTACAAAATACAAATTCATAGAATGGGGTAGGGGTAGTTCAGTTGTTGATATAAATACATTTAAAGCAAAGGATGGCATTGATTAATTAATTGGGGTTTAATAAAGTGCAGGAGGGCAAAGGCAGAATCTTTTACTTAAGAAGTCTCAACTGGAGATAAAAACCCCTAAGAGCACAGTTTGGTGTAGCAGTTAAGGTGCTGGCCTAAAAACCAGGAGCCTGTGAGTTTTAGTCCCGCTTTAGCCAGGCTAATCACCAGGAGACTGAGAGTTATAGTCCTGCCATAGCATGAAACCTGGCTGAGTGATTTTGGTCCAGTCACTCTCTCTCAGCGTTAGTTTTATGGGAAAAAATGAAGGAGGAAGGAATATTAGGAATGTTTGCCATATTGAATTATTTATATAGTAATAAAGGTGGGATAGAAATCTAATAAGATAAAATAAATATCAATAAGTTTCATTTTAGATATGTCCTTGGGTGTGTAATTAAAACGTTGGGCTTATTCAGTGTTAGTATGTGCTCTGGAGGTTGACAATGGGATAAAAAAGATCAAGATACGAACAGAACTTTATCCATTTTGATGAATATCCCATGTGTCAACATGTGGTCACATTGGTCATCTTGTATTTTTATCCTTCTTAGATGTCTCTGAGTGAAAGGAATTCATTTGTTTTAGAACCTGCATAGCCAGGGGTCTCCAAAGGGTGTGTGTGTATGTGTTAAAAACTCAGGTTGGCTACCACAACAATGCAGTCAAAGCCTTACCCTGTTTTACATGTGGTGTGATCTCCATCTCTCTTGGCTTGAGACCAGGTTATCTGAGGGACCATCTTTAGTCGGTCACATCCACCAGAGCAGGGAGGCAAGGAATGTTGCAGGTCCTGTCCCCTAAGGAGGTACATCTGACAGGACCCAGAAGAAGGGCCTTCTCCATGGTGGCTCCCTTCCTTTAGAACATTATTCCTTCAGAAATTAGACTGTCCCCCACTCTGATACTTTTTCGGAAGGCCCTGAAGATGAGGTTTTGCCAGCGGGTCCTGGGGAACCCAGAGTGGGATGGAATCCATTAAATGGCTGATTTGAGTGAGTGTTGTCGCCGAGGGGGGGGTGGGGGTTATTATTTTATTACATTGTGTTTTTATTGTCTTTAAACCACTTAGAGTCACTGTGAGCGAGTAGGTGGCTATATAAATTCTCATAAACAAACAAACAAAAAAATAAATAAATAAGGATAGGACTTCAATCACCTGATTGTGGATGCTGTCTTGAATTTTTTGATCTTGCTCTGCAAAAACCTTTATGCACAGTATGGCAAAAAACTATGATGTGTTTTTGGGGTGAAAAGTGTATAAAGTAGGAACTAGCAATGGGATCAGTTTCAACATATTTCAACTTATTTCAACAGAGTCCCACATAGCTACACAACCAAACTATAAAACAGTGTCAACCTGGTCATGTTGATGGATGACTGAAATGTCTTTCTGATTTACAAAAGCCCTCTCCAAGCTAAGTACAGACCCAGTCTAATTATCTTTATCGGAGCTTCATCTTTTTAAAGTATTCATTTCAGATAAATGTCAATTGCCCTTCATTAGAAGGTAGCAATTAATTAGGAACTCTTTGACCCCCAAAGTCAGACTAGCAAAATACTTTTTTTTTTAACAGAGGAACAAAAACAAAATTCAGAATTAGTGAACGCCATTGGATTTTCATTGTAAATTAGAATAATTTTGAGACTGCTGGAGTTCTGCTCTGTTTTACTTTTGTTATGAATTCTAGTTTCCAACATTTTCATTTTTTTTAAAAAAAGACAAATTTTCATATATTTTTTCTTGTATAAAAAGCACTGCTATTTTATGTTCTGCTCCAATGAATGTTAAATCTACAGCCTTCAAACTTCTGGAGAAGTTCCTGCAACATAATTCTCTATCATGGCTCCCTTTCCTAATCCTGTAGAATGGCTGTGTTTCTCTAAATGTATTGCAAGCTTTTAAAGTTTTCTGATAACCTTCGTCCACCTTCAGCACTGAAAACATGCTGACTGGGCACCCGTGGATGCAAATTCAAATCAATAGCTACCATCAATTAAGAAACAAACAAACCTTGAACTCTCGTCAATGATATTGCAAAATTCAAAAGGTCCCTTTTGCTAGACTGAACTGGTGGGCTGCAGCTGTTTTCCACTGGGGAAAAGAGAGGTGTGCATGTAAACAGACGTGTTTGTACAGAGTCAACTATAACAGAGTCTTTGATGTGCTAATTAAGACGTTCCACTTGTCATGGTGTGCATCTTAAAAAAAACAAAACGAGCATGAACATTTTTTGCCTGAAGAACAGCTCAGTGAAGTTCAATATTGTACTTTGTTCTCATGAACAAATTAGTCTGGTAAAAGATATATATTTAAAATATGTCAGTCCTCCACTATATTTATGGTAAATTCTTATGTATGTTCACTGGCTATTCCCAAGTAAGTCTACAGGTACTGAAATGTGAATTGGATCAGATTTTTCCAGTCAAATTTCTGAAATAAGGGGTCCCCAGAATATGGTCAAAAAAGGCAAGATGGTGGCACAATGGTGTCATCAAAGCTTGTGTCACATTTGGGTCAAAGGTCACCAAATGTGGGGGGTGCTCCATCACTGGAGGTTTTTAAGAAGGACTAGACAGTCATTGTCTGAAATGGTATAGGTTCTCTTGCTTGAGCAAGGGGCTGGACTAGAAGACCTCCCAGGTCCCTTCCATCTCCTATTCTATTCTGTTCTGTTCTATTCTGTTCTATTCTCCATGAAACAGTGGTTGGATTCAATTTGATCTCATTGAGATTTGACAGTAATTAAAATTAAATATAGTTAATAATAATTATATATTTAATAATGTTTTATTTTGACATTTAGTATTGCTGGGTGCTGGGTTCACACATTCTCCTCAGACTTTTGGTCTTATGAAAGCATTCCATGAATGCCAAGACAATAAAGAATAACTCTGTGGAGGAATCATCGCTATTGCTTTCAACTGGATTTCTTCTTGAATAGTGGAGAACGTTTTCTAAGTATTGTTTTCGCTTATTCTCCATTACATAGTAGATTGCTAATAAAAGCCAGTGGCTGAACACAGACATTGCATTAAGCCCTAACGCAGCCTGTTGGATTGGCGTTAAACTGTAAGCAAAGATTGCAATATATAAACCATTATTTGTGGTTTAGGCTGATGTGTGAAGTCAACTGACTAGAGCTTAATCAATAAAGCTTGGTTAAAACCAACCATAGCTTAGAAAAATAATTTTGTTAATGCTTTCTTGCAGCAAGCACAGGGCCAATCTTTTATAGAGATACTGTTCTACTTCAATGTGCTTCCATTTAATCCACTCAACAGAATGACATTTCCATGTGCAAAAAAATGAGCCCAGAAATTTGGTTCTCTCGCAACAATGAAGATTCCTCCACTTAAAAGCAATGCCATGGCCTTCAGATATATTAAAGTTCAACCTCCAGCTCAGGAGCTGAAGAGCCAGCACACTGGAGGAGGGCACCAGCTTGGGGAAGGTGTCATGGGAAGTAGCTTGTCTCCTCCCGCTCCCACTGAAGGGTAAATAAACAGATGAAACTTAACAAGATTTTTATGAGCTGAGTTCAGCCTCTGAAACTTGCCATCCATTTCACATGATCCATGTATCAAATTGTTGTGCCCTGAAAACCTAGATAATGTGATATGCTATTTAGCTCTAAGTAATTTGCTAACGGAAATTAATTTGTCAATTTGATTACCTCAGCATTCACTTCAAATAGTTATTGGCAATGTTTTCGTTTTTCATTTGCCATGTTATGTGTCCCCAGGTTCTTGTATACTGAAAAAAAAAAATTCACAGAGCTGGCTACCTCCAGCCATAGATCACAAACCTTGATTAAACTTTGCAATCAAATTCAAATCTAAACTTTGCAACTAGTGATATAGTGTCCCCATTAGGGTAAAGTTTAATAAGCAATGCAGTGTTGTACATGACTTTTAGAATAACTGCTGCCTTGATCAGAATATAAACTTCCTGTGGTGATATACTGTGTATTCCACCTTTGTCCCAATAAAGCAACGAGGAAGTATTTATAACTAGAAGGATGTCTAAGAAAACATGAATAAAATGCTATCCCAAAATGCAGAGTAACACATTGAATAAGGAGAAGCCTGAAGCTTAGCAGTCCTATATTCTTCAAGAATTTATAGGGGAATTCAAATCCAACACATTAATTTTAAATTAGAATAATTTGCAGGAATCTATTAGCTCTCATCTGTATAGGTTGAACCAACTAAAAAGCCTATTAGCATAACATTTGAATAGAATCAACACAGGAGAAAGAGGATACGTTTCTCAGCTCCCACTTTTGGCACAGACTGAATTCTCCTAAGTGATCTTCACAGTTGTGTTGGGATTCTGGTTGGGTTAACTCTTGATTGCGTATTATTTGTATGAATTGGTTGGATGTGGAGAGAATAGGAGAACAGACAAATCCCAGCAAATTTATACAGAATATAAAATAGGTATAGAACAGGTGGTATCTGGCTCAACAGTAGCAACTATGAGAGGGGTCTAGGTGTACTAGTAGGGTCTAGGTCAGTGGTTCTCAACCTGTGGGTCGGGACCCCATTTGGGGTCGATCGACCATTTCACGGGGGTCGCCAAGCAAGGCTGTCCGCCATTTTTTTTGTCCGCCATTTTTTTCCCCTTTTCCGGCGGGTGCCTTACCTCCCTTGGGCTGGGCCAGCTGGTGGTGGGCCTGCTCCATCTCTGCCGCTTGCCAGCTACGCCTCGGCCGGCGCAGGGGGCAGAACCACGCATGCGCGGCGCTCCCGGGCAGGGAAAGTCCTCGACTTGCGACCGGTTGGGTAGTCCTCAACTTATGACCAGTTTAGTCCTCGACTTACGACCGGTTTAGTCCTCGACGTACGACCGGTTTAGTCCTTGACTTACGACCGGTTGGGGTCGCGGCATTAAAAAGGTTGAGAACCACTGGTCTAGGTCTAGGACAAGTCGCGGGGCCAGCTTGGTGCCACTAGCTTACCACTGCCAGCTTGCCACCGCCAAGTCATTGCAGGGCAACTCAACATGGCCAATTTGCCTTGGGGACAACTTGTGAGTGGCTGGAGGGAGAGCCGACTGGGAGGGTGAGCGAGTGGGTGGGCAGAGCACAGCTCAGTGATGGTGATGACCAGGGACTTCCCATTTTCACACACCCTTCCTGCCATTGCCACTGCCGCCATGCTGAGCTTTGGGCTATTCAGAGCTTGGGCTGTTTGTCAGTGGCGGCAATATTCAGGCCAGTTCTGTGCTGGTGGGAGGCAAGGCGGGTGGCAGAGACATGGCAGCGGTCGGGCACATCCCATTTTCATACCCCCTCTGCTGCCAAACAGCCTGAACACCACTGCCACTAAACAGTAAATATTATAAATAAAATAAGAAAGACAGCAGAATAGAGTTAGAGGAGGAATTGGAGTGATATATAGGTCAATCTTCACATTAACATAAAATAATAGTGTTGGAAAGAACCTTGGAAGTCTTCTACTCCAATTCCCTGCCCATGGCAGGAGACCCTGTACCATTCTGGACAAATGGCTGTCCAGTCTCTTCTTGAAAACCTCCATTGATAGAATCCAACGATGGAAAACATAGGAAGTCTAAAGCTTGAGAGCATCCACAAATGGCCAACCAGCCATTGCTTGTAAATATTTAACAAGGAAGAGCCAGCCAGTTCTCTAGGGAATCATTTCCATTAACAACTGCTTTTACGAACAAGAATTTTCAGTTCATCTCCAACACAAATCTTTATTTCGGTCACTGACCAGCATTTTATACGAGGGTTCCAGGACTCAAACGGAGATTATGTAGGTATTTTCTAAATGATTAATAGAAATAAAATGGCTCCAACTATAACACAGCGCAAGGAGAATTAGGAGAATACTGAAAATTCTAAATACTTAAACTTAATTGACTAAATTATAAAATAACAATGTGAATAAAACATTAAAATGTTAAGTTATTAAATTATTGCACGAGTTCGTCTAAAGGCACACATATTAGTTTATTGGATGGCCATTAAAGACATAAACATAAAACCAAACAAAGCATAAGAACGTGTAGTGTATTTATGAATTCCTAAAATCCTCCTTTAATTTGGACCCATTGGGCTGAATTCATAAGAGGAAGATCAGAACATGATGTGTTCACGATTATATTTCAGTTCAAAGCAGAGGTCCCCAACCTTTTGGGCACCAGGGACCGGTTCCATGGAGAGAGGTTTTTCCGCGGACCGGAGAGTGCATGGTTTTGTGTGCTGCCTGCATCCCGCGGATGGGGCTTTGCTTGTTTGTGCAGCCCAGTTGCTGGCATACTGTGGTCCGGTATCGGTCCACAGACTTGGGGTGGGGACCCCTGGTTTAAAGTATAGACTACAATTGTTTGTGCCACATAGTAAATTACAAACTGTTGGCTGGGTTCACATACAGGTAGTCCTCAACTTACAACATTCAGTTAGCAGCTGCTTAAAGTTATGACAGCACTGAAAAAGTGACTTATGACTGGTCCTTGCACTTATGACCATTGCAACTTCACATGTGGTCACACGATCAAAATTCAGTCCCTTGGCAACTGATGTGGAGTTACGATGGTTATAGTATCCCATTTATGATCTTCCCAGTCAGCTTCCAACAAGCAAAGTCAATGGAGAAACTGGATTTGCTTAATGACCATGAGCTTCACTTAATGACCATGGTGGTTCATGTAACAACCATGGCAAAAAGCCATAAAATTAGGCACGACTCACTTAGCAACCACCTCGCTTAGCATCTGAAATTCCAGTCCCAATCATGGTTGTATGTTGTAATACCTATAACAAATCAACAATGGTTGGAAACTGATCAAAGAGAGAAGCAACCTGGAATTAAGGAGAAACTTCCTGACAGTGAGGACAATCAACCAGTGGAACAGCTTGCCTTCAGAAATTGTGGGTGCTCCATTGCTGGAAGTTTTTAAAAAGCAGGTCCTCCTGCTTGAGCAGGGGGCTGGACTAGAAGACCTCCAAGGTCCCTTCAAGCTCTATTCTATTCTATGTCTTAACAAGTTGTATGAGCCAGTCCAAATTTTCCCTTTTTGTGTGGCAGTCTTCCACAAAACTGAATAAGGTATTTCTCCTCCTGCTTTTATTTATTTAATCCTTCTCATAGACCAGAGCTTCTTACACAAACACACACAAACACAGCACACACACACACCCCTCATAAAAAAGCATAATTATAGATAAAATGCAACATTATCAGCCTGTTATAGCCATAAAGGAAAATCCTGTTGCAAAATAACAACGCCCAAGTTTAAATTTTAGCTTCAGTATTATATTGCTCTCCTTTAACTTTTCAAACTACTACATGGAATCTAGCTCTTTTTATTCATAGCTTAATAAAGTGGTCCTTACAAGCATATGGTCTATATCTGTAGAGCCACAAGGCCAAACTCTTTCACCCAAGGGAACTTTTCTATATTTACTACATACCATGGCAAAGGGTAAGGCACTGCATCTCGCTAATGAGTGTGCTTCCTGTGTGCAGGAGTTGTTAAATTGCAACGATACTTGGCTGGGTTAAGCAAGTAATTTATTCTACCCAGGTTCTTATGGCTTGCAACCAAGGAGACATCTATTTGGTGTTCCGTATCATTAACTCTTGCTTTAATGCTCATTTTAGCACGATCAAGCCCCGAAGCCAAGAGAGATGCCCATGGAGACCTCTCGGAGCAGAGTTTAACCTTTGAATGACAGCAGCATGGAGATGGGTAGGAATCATCCAATATTAAAGGATCAAGTCTGGAAGCAGATTCAAGTCTGGCTGCTGATTAAATTTTTGATTAAATCTACAGGTAGTCCTTGACTTTTGACTACAACTGAGTTCAGAATTTCTGTTGCTAAGTGAGTCCGTTATTAAGTGAGTTTTGCCTCATTTTACAAACTTTCTTGCCACAAAAGCTGTGAAGTGAATCACTGCAGTTGTTAAGTTCGTAACACGGCTGTTTAAGTGAACCTGGCTTCCCCATTGACTTTTCTTGTCAGAAGGTCGCAAAAGGTCATCCCATGACCCCAGGATGCTAAACCGTCGTAAGTATGAATCAGTTGTCAAGCGTCTGAACTTTGATCGTGTGAACCTGGGGATGCTGCAATGGTTGTGTGAAAAATCGTCATAAGTCATTTTTTTCCAGTTCTGTTGTAACTTTGAATGGTTACTAAATGAATGGTTGTAAGTGGAGGACTAACTGCAGATTTAATCAAAAATTAAATCAGCAGCTCAAATCCTCACCCTAGCCTTTAATGGGATAGCCTTAAGACTTAAATATGTGTTTAAGCTACAGGAATATACTAGGTAGGGATGTCTGCCCTAGGCCCCATAGCTGGCTGAGGAATTCTGGGAGCTGAAGTCTACAAGTCTTAAAGTTGTCAAGATTGCAGACCCCTGCCCTAGGGAGTCAGTCAAGGCTGGGCCTACAGAACTTTGAATGTGTGATTACAGCCATTATCTTGGTTTTTTGCTCTCTTGTGCCCCCTACAGACACCCCTGATGAAAAAAAATGTTCCTGATGTATGTCCAGTTTTTGGTAATGGTTGACTGGGCATTTTAGGTCACAGGCTTGGTGTGTCCTCTGAAGGCTCCAGCAAAACAACTCCCAATATCTGAAGCTTGCTCAGTTTATAAACCTCACCATTTATGGACCACAGACAGCTTTTAGGCTCCCCCCCCTCAAAGTGGTAATTTTGTTTTGTAATAATTAATCTCCAGCTGTCTTTATTCTCTTTCCCATGCTAACCTCATAAATAAAATAAAGGCAGTTATAAATTGAAAGTGTTATTCTCCACCCATTTATCCTTTAACTCAGCGTAGCTGGAGCCAAACCGCAAATGTAATTTTTGCTTTAAAAACCTTTGTCCTCCTAGGGATGCTTTTGAAGACCTGCCTTCATCATAACAATGGGGAATGCAGATTCTATTTTTGTTTGTGTGAGGATACTTATCAGATTCCTGCCTGAGGTTTACTGTATCACGTTCCTGGCTGTACTTTGGTCCTGAATAATTTCATTTAGAGCCATTAACTTATCTGCTATCAACTAAAGTAAATATTTTATGACCGCAAGGAACACACACACAGCGTTCTTAAACAAGCAAATGGAAAGCTTTTACTTTATTTGTCTTTTAGGCAGATCTACCCAGTTCAGGACAATTATCATTGTCGACCCTGTCATTCAATGACACATACAAAACACTCAGTGTTCAGCACTTATTTTACACAAAAAGAAAAATCCACTAAAGCAAAGATTCTTCACTCATACACCATGTAACTCAGGGTGGCTAATATCACAAAGAGCCACTAAGTCACTACCAAAAATTAAAATACATCATGTCTTGAGGCAGTTTATGTCTGCATAAATCTCTCCTCTAGAAATTTGTCTAATTTCTTGGCCCAGTGCTTAAAGGCAAAACTTTCCAACTATATTTCTGACTTGTTCTGTCTAGTTCTGTTCTGAATTTCTTCTTTTCCTTTTAAAGAGCAGGGTATACCCCTTGCACAACAAGCCATTGCTTTCAGTTCATATCTTCCCGTCACTATGGCTAGTGAGAAAGACCCAGTGGTGGGATTCAGCTGGTTTGCGCCACTTTGACAGAACTGGTAGCTAATTTTTTGTTGCCGAGGCCCAGAATGGACTTCTGGAAGCAGCATCCATACAGAGAACCAGTTGTTCACATATTTGAATCCCACCACTGGAAAGACCTCCGAGTATTGGAATTCAAATATCTTGAGGGTACCAGACTGCATTTTTTGTTTTCTGATTGGTTAAAAAATAGCAAAATTAATAAACAAGGGAGAAGTGGCACACTGACAATTGTTATAAGAAAAAGGACAGGAAGGCAGGGTATGTTGTGGATCCCATCTAAGATGGGATGTATGTCTGGTGGGACCATGAAAAAGGGCCTTCTCGGTGGTGGCCCCATCTCTATTGAACATTATTCCCCCTGAGGTATGACTGGCCCCCTTTTCCGAAAGGTCCTAAAATATATGATTTTGACAGCGGTCCTAGGGATCACTAATGGAGATGAATTTGATTAGTGGCTGATTTTAATTGTGTTGTTCTGCCACAGGCAGTTAAGTAGGTTATGGTTTTTATGTTTTTATGTTCATGTTATGTTTTCAATGCATGCTGCCTGTGTGTGAGTTGGGCAGCCGCAGCCATATAAATTTGTTTAATAAATTATTATTTAAATGGTTGTGGAATGGTTGTGGAAAACTCAGATGCTTTCCTTCTGCTTCTGAGACCCCAGTAGGCCTCCTGCATCAGGGACAACCAGCCTATGGTCCTCCAGGCCTTGTTGATGTTTAGCTTCCAACAACCCCGCTTGGGACGTCCAAAATGAGGAGTGCTGGCAGCATAATTCAGCAACAGCTGGAGAGATGAGTTCCACTCTCTAATTTGGAGGAGTTGATTAAATGCTCTGCCTTCCCTCGTTTCAGTCACATTGCTTATTCATTTGTGGCTCTAAGTCTTTTAAATTTTGAAAAATCCATTGATGTTGCCAACCTGAAAACAAATAAGTTACTTGGATCGCCATCTTGTGGTTACAGACAAAATCGTTGCTCTGCCTTTGATTTGAAAGAATGGCCTGCTTTTTAGGGTTGTGGATTTTAAGTCAGAGGGGAATCAATTTTAATGTTATAGGCAAGTCCCAAAGACTTTTGGGCCCATGGGCATAACTGAAATTTTGGAAAGTTGTCCTATGCATCATAACTAATTGCCATGAGGATTTTTTCTTTTCTTTTCTCGAAAGTAAAGTCACAAATTGCAATCAATATTTCTAGCCCACTCCCCACCCTTTAAAATGGCTCTAGATTCACATGGGTCCAAAAGACACAGGAAAATAAACAAGTGAACAATAATTATGTAGCAGAATTTTGCTCTGAAGTGGTGTTACACTGATGATGTTACCTAGTTTGGTCATGAAACATTTACAAGTAAACAACCAAGCTCAGAAAGCACCAAGGACCCCACAGTTCAATCCTGAACTACAAATATAAGTATTTGTTTATTTATTAGATTTTTATCCCACCTTTATTACTTTACAAGTATCTCAAGATGGTGAACATTTTTAATACTCTTTCCACCTCCTATTTTCCCCACAACAACAACCCTGTGAGGTGGCTTGGGCTGAAAGAGAGAGACAGGCAATGAGCCTAAATCAATGTATTCTAGGACAAATTCCTCTTCATTGAAGGTTATGGACCATAATCTGTCACATCAGGGTCTAGTACAAGTCAATAGATGTTTTTCAATTTACCAATCTAGGACTGAGGCAGAATGACAGGCCCCAAAGTCACCAACTAGCACCTCAGGGAGGGCTAGAATTTGGATCTCCCTACTTCTAGACCAGCACTTTGACCACTACACCAACTCCTAAAGCGGAAGAGAGACAGGCAGGCAGATATGGGTTAGATCAGTGTTTCTCAACCTTGGCCACTGTAAGACTTGTGAACTTCAAATCCCAGAATTCCCCAAGCCAAAATGGCTGGCTGTGGAATTCTGGGAATTGAGGTCCACATAGCTTAAATTTACCGAGGTTAAAAAACATTGGCATAGATCTGTGTTTCTCAACTGTAACAACTCTTAAGATTGGACTTCAACTCCCAGAATTCCCCAGCCAGCATAGATGGCTGGGAAATTCTGGGAGTTGAAGTCCACACATTTTAAAGTGGCCAAGGGTTACACTGAGTTGTGTTCTCTACCTGCCTAGAACACACAAGGTTGGGGAAAGCTGAAATAAACGTGGAGCTTAGTCTACTACAGACTCCTTAATAATGCTGTGTCAGAACAAGAGCCCTGCTCGATCGTTAGATGACCTGATTCCTCATCAGAACCTAGATCATTTGTCCCTAGCCTAATTCATCTAACGTCCAGGTTTTTAAACTATTTCCCAATAATGCAAATTTTGCATTTTTTTTCTGATTAGGCGAATTTTTGTACTAACATTTATTTTATCTACATTTGGTTCAGCTTGGCAAACTTTATTGCAAAATTTGAAAAAGTGGACATTTTAAATGATAGCTACATTTCCATTTGAGTATTGGCTCAAAAGAGTGATGTTAGCGAAGTTTCATGTGAACGAAGCAACTTTCTTTCCATTCCTGTCTAATTCCAACCTCATCAAGCATTATTTGTTTCCTACTTCCAGGCTGAAGATTGCAAAAGTGACAGTGCTTCACCCTTCCTTCCATCTTGCTCCAGCTTCTCTTGTCTAGCCAGTCTAAGTCATTATTATCAAAGACATCTGAATCTGCAAATCAAATGCTGACAGCACAGGAGCGGATGCTACAGGCTGATAAATTGCTGCGCATTCTGCAAATCCAGCTGTACCATATAATAATGGTGTTTTTGTACCACATTCTGAATTTTCTGCATCTGTAGGCTGCTGCCAATCCATCTCATGCCCTTTACTGAGGACTGTCATCACGGTAATAAAGAAATGGCAGCCTGCATTAATTGCTCTTCCCACAAGCTACTGCATGCAGGTGGAGTGACAATTAATGCCACAAACTGGAGGATTTGGAAACACAACCAAAGATTGCATTTCAACAGGAGAACCATGCAGATAAGCCTTCCAATAGTTTCCATTTTAATAATGCCTCCTCTTCCTCCTCCTCTTCCTCCCCCTCCAAACCTTCATCGTCATCTTTTCCTTGGTTAGTTTGTCTATATGCTTGTAGATGTTTCATTACCTAACCAAGTAATATCATCTGTGCAAGTGACTGTGGGGTTTGTGGGCTTTGCTCCTTGTTTACATGTAGTAGCTTGTGCTGCCAGCATCGTTGGGGATATGGTTTACTCATAGGTAGGGGTATGCCCTGTCACTTAGTGACTATTTGAAACTACAACAGACCCACTCCAAGCTACTTATAACCCAGTTTCAAAGTTAGGACAGCTGTAACTCCCCATGGTCACATTATCACATTTTGGACACTTGCAACCAGCTCACCTTTAAGGTCATTTGCAGAGTCCCAGAGTCCATGACAGAAATTTCCAACATTTTATGCTGGTTTTTCAACATTTACTTCTGGTTCCATTGTCTACAATGGGTATTTTATTTTATTTTTGCCAGAAACTGGAAGTAAATGGTAGTCTCTGGCTAATAGTAAGAATAATAATAATAATAATAATAATAATAATAATAATAATAATAATAATAATAATAATAATAATAATAATAATAATAATAATAATAATAATAAAGTTGGAAGGGACCTTGGAGGTCATCGAGTCCAACCCCCTGCTCAGGCAGGAGACCCTATACCATTTTGGACAAATGGCTGTCCAGTCTCTTCTTAAAAACTTCCAGTGTTGGAGCATTCATCATGTGGGATGTTGCAAACAGTCATAAATAGTTGCCAGTTTCTCAAAATAGTTGCCAGTTTCTTACATGACTGCGGAGGGTGGCTGTCAGAATTTCAAAGTGGCCCTGGGGTGGTCCATTGTAACGTTGAACAGTCACTAAGTGACCAGTCATAAGTCGAGATGAAAAAAATCCACATCCTTTAAAGGCCAACTCAGAGTCTGGAAAGCTAGAATGAATGGCTCAGCTAAGGAGGCTAGCTAAGCACCAAAAGGACAAAAGGCTAAAACTGGAAAACACTTGAGGTACTATTTCCTGTTTACTCCAAGTGCTTCTTTATTCTAGGCCTGGTGTATTGACTCAGAAGCTAAAAGTCTCATGACCGATGACAAGATTTTTTTTTTCACTTCTCTTGACCAAAGCAAAACAGAAAGAAAAACTAATGGCCACTTATGGCCTTAGATGTAGTGGAGAGACACTGCCCTGTCTCTCAAACAGACGCCAAAAAGATACCTGTCAAAAATCTGCTGCACGTAGCAACTCTTGAAAAGAACTTGTTATCTGTGAAGAAGCTAACTAAAGAAGGGAATACGGTTATATTTAGAGGTGACAGCTGCATTATCACCAAAGGGAGTCACTCACAAAAGAGAAAATCATGGATGAAGTGGGCTGGGCTGCAATGAAATGGTTAAGGCTGCCGAAGAGAAAGAGAAACTGTATTCACACACGGCATCATCAACTTGGGCACAGAAATCCTGAAGCAACAAAAAGACTAATGCAAGTTCAGCATGCCAGGGGCATAAAAATTGACCCATGCAGTCAGATAACACAATGCACCAGTTGCATAAAAGGAAAATGACAAATACACACTTTCAAAAACCCAACAACAGCAGAGCTCATCAGCCTTTGGACCTAATTCACATTGATGTATGGTGACCAGTGACAGCTCAGGCCCCAGGAATAGAAAGAGTAGACTAGAAAGAATAGAAACCATGGAACAGAAAGATACTTGATTTGAAACACGTTAAGAGTTTTGGAAGTAAAGCCTGTGGATATGTTTCTCAAAGAAACATACAGAATGGGAAGCTTTTGATAAAAAAAAAAAGACATCCTTGTTGGCTACAGTGAATCTCAAAACGTCTACAGAATCTTGCACCAATAAAATAGCCTTCAGTAGGAGTGTGTTTATTGATGAAACCTCTGACAGTCTGAAATGTCATGAGGTGAGATCAGCTGCCCATTTGGAAGAGGAGTCCCAACCAGTGCAACAAAGCACAGAGACTGAAATCA
This sequence comes from Protobothrops mucrosquamatus, assembly GCF_001527695.2. NCBI lineage: Eukaryota > Metazoa > Chordata > Lepidosauria > Squamata > Viperidae > Protobothrops > Protobothrops mucrosquamatus. The sequence goes on along the minus strand of NW_015387479.1, from coordinate 382,929 downwards.
ACACAAGTGATGAATCTGCTGAAAAAGAAGTAAGTAAATTATTTGCAATTTCAGTGAGAAAATTCAGTCAGAAAAAAAACACTGGACTGCAAGGAGATCAAACCAGTTAAGATTCATTAAGGACATCCCAGCCAGATGCTTGTCCTATATGGTCTTACAATATTACAGCCTGAACCAGCATCAAGGGAGGAATAGAATAGAATAGAATAGAGTAGAATAGAATAGAATAGAGTAGAGTAGAGTAGAGCAGAGCAGAGCAGAGCAGAGTAGAGTAGAGTAGAGTAGAGTAGAGTAGAGTAGAATAGAATAGAAAATAGAATAGAATAGAATAGAATAGAATAGAATAGAATAGAATAGAATAGAATAGCTTTATTTGGCTGTGTGATTAGACACACAAAGAATTTGTCTCCAGTGCAGAAGCTCTCAGTATACATTCAAAACAACAACAACAACAACAACAATAATACCAATAAAAGAAGATAGTAGAAAAGATGAGAAGGATAATAGTAATATAGCTATACTGCATGGGTAAGTATACTTAGACATAAGATAGTACTGTGGGAATTAGGTGTTCAGAATGATGGCACAAGGGAAAAATTGTCTTTGTGTCTATTTGTGTTTTGGCATGCAATACCTTGTAATGGCATCCCAAGGGGAGGAATTGAACCAGTTTATATACAGGATGTGAGGGGTGTGTAGATACTTTCTCAGTCCTCCTTCTGACCCTTGCAGTACACAGGTCCTCAATGGAAGGCAGGCTGGTTACAATTGTTTTTTCTGCAGTCCTAACTATCTTTTGAAGTCTATATCTATCCTGTCTGGTTGCTGTACCAAACCAGACTGTTATAGAAGTACAAATGACAGATTCGATAATTCTGAATTCCTGTAGGAAATGCAGAAGTTCCTTGCACATAAAAACAGATGTGGACAACAGCTGCAGATGCTATGACAAAGCCATACCTTAAATTTGAAGCACTCAGAATAAAGTTAGGACTTAAGTGAGAAGTATTTGTTGTTAGGCAAATGTGTGTGTGTACACTGTCATATAAGCATACAAATAACACCTCACAATTCTACTGTTTTCTGTAGCATGTTGTATACGGAATAAAGTGTCAGCCATGTTTGAAGTCTCAATCTGACTGGAAAGTGTCACTGATGGAAGCAGTGTCTCTGGATATCAAAACACTCTGCTAACAGTCTGCCAGCTATTCTTTTTGAAGCCGAAAGTAATTGTTCAGCTCTGGCTCACATGTGTTAATCTGGGCTCTGCAAGGAGGGGAGACTGATAGCTAGCATTTTCCTACTGTCTCTGAATTGTACTGTACCTAACCAATATGGAAGCAACATAGGATGCAGCATGGATATGTCACTAACTATTCTAAGCTTTGTCACATTGCTTCCGCTGGACTGGCAAGAGAAGAAAGGAGAAGACGGAAGATCCTAAGAGATCTCCCTAACTTCACTGGCCTTGGCTTATCTCCCGCACAGCAGATCCACTTCAAACAATGAGCATAGAGCAGTGCTTTATGCTGTGGTTATTGCAATATTGTCTGCTTGGGAAGCAAACTGCTTGTCTGAGGCTCTTGCCAATGGCATCCAGATGAAGGCAAATGGGAAACATGCCAAGGAACTGGCCCAGAAATTTCAGCTGGGCTCTGTGGTTCAGAGACTGCAGCAGCTCCCTCGTGCTGCTGTTTGAATTTATATTGCACACAAATTAATGAAGTCCTCTGTTTCACCTTCACGTGAGGCATAGAGAGAAAGCAGGGGAGATGCTGATCGCTGATTCCTGCTTTCTTTTCAACTGCAGCTTGCTGGCTTGTCACATCCAGTGTGTGGGGGGGGAGGGGGGGCTGAGAGGTAGAAGAATCAATGCTACCTGATCAGCAAGTTAATTTTGCTATTTGCAGCTGATAAAGGAATGTGTCATTAAGCAGAAGGCTTATGGTGGCGAAGCATTTAGACCAAGGCTTTCTTCTCCGGCGATGCTGTGAATAGGGCAATCTCTCAGCGTATGTTTCTCGACAAAGATATGCTTTCAGCAGATCTTGCAAAGGAAGGCTGGGGAATAAACTGAGTACAAGTAGTCCTCAATTTACAACCATTCATTTTACAATCATTGAGGTTACACTGAAGAAAGCGACTTACAATCGGTCCTCGCAATAGCAATAGCTCTTAGACTTATATACCGCTTCACAGTACTTTGCAGCTCTCTCTAAGTGGTTAAAGGGTCAGCATCTTGCCCCCAACAATCTGGGTCCTCATTTTACCGACCTCAGAAGGATGGAAGGCTGAGTCAACCTTAAGCCAGTAAGACTCGAACTGCCGAACTACTGGCAGCTGGCAGTCAGCAGAAGTAGCCTGCAGTACTGCATTCTAACCACTGCGCCACCACGGCTCTTAATCACTTGCACTTATAATCATTGTAGCCTCCCCATGGTCATATGATCAAATTTTAGGCATGTACAGGTTGTCCTTGACTTACGACCACAACTGAGCCCAAAATTTCTGTTGCTAAGTGAAACATTTGTTAAATGAATTTTGCCCCATTTTATAACCTTTCTTGCCACAGTTGTTAAGTGAACCACTGCAGTTGTGAAGTTAGTAACACAGTGGTTAAGTGAATCTGGCTTCCCCATTGACTTTGCTTATTTGTTGTTGTTAGTTGCAAAGTCGTGTCCGACCCATCACGACCCCATGGACAACGTTCCTCCAGGCCTTCCAGGTCTCCAT
>NW_015387479.1:352630-380096 GCF_001527695.2 Protobothrops mucrosquamatus | reverse complement strand
CTTCTGGAGTCCATTTAAGCTCACGCCTACTGCTTCAGTGACTCCATCCAGCCACCTCATTCTCTGTCGTCCCCTTCTTCTATTGCCCTCAATCTTTCCCAGCATTAGGCTCTTCTCCAGTGAGTCCTTCCTTCTCATTAGGTGGCCAAAGTATTTGAGTTTCAACTTCAGGATCTGGCCTTCTAAAGAGCAGTCAGGGATGATCTCTTCTAGGAGTGACTGTTTGATCACCTTGCAGTCCAGGGGACTCGCAGGAGTCTTCTCCAGCACCAGAGTTCAATTCTTTGGCGCTCAGCCTTTCTTATGGTCCAGCTTTCACAGCCCTATACAAAAGTTGATCACATGACCCCGGGATACTGGAATCGTCATCAATATGAGTCAGTTGCCAAACTTCCGAATTTTGATCATGTAACCATGAGGGATGCTGAAATAATCGTAAGTATGAAAAATGGCCATAACTAACTTTTTTCAGTGCTGTCGTATAACTTTGAGTGGTCACTAAATGAACTGTTCTAAATTGAGGACTACCTCTTTTTTTACAATAGTTGCAGTGACCTGGAGTTATGTGACTGCCATATCTGACCTTCCTAGCCAGCTTCCAACAAGCAAAGTCAATGGCTTGGATTGGATTCACTTAATGATCACATGCTTCACTTAATAACTGCAGTGATTTGCATAACAAAAACAAAAAAAAAATCATAAAATTGGGTGCCTCTCACTTAGCAATCATCTTGCTTAGCAACGGAAATTCTGGTCATAAATCGAGACTATCTTTATTTTTTCCCCCTACCTGCATAGGTTGTGTGGAGCTGTGTTTTTAAGGCATTTCAGAAGCATCTCTTTATGAGTTTGCTCAGCATGTGGTGGAAGAGAACATTATTGTATCTTCCATTGAGTCTTAATAAAGTATGACTTTCCCAGCAGGAGCGGTTGTCCAAATTACGGCAATTTAGCAGGAATCTGACCAGCTAGCCACACCTCTGTAGGGGGAAGAGGTATGGAAAGAGACAATAGTGACTGCACAATTGAAAACCCACACTTTTTAACATCGATCATATAGTTGCAGCCACTATTTTGCCTTTTTGAACCCTGCAGTTGTTACCTGCCAGCTGAGTATCAGCACTTAGCCAATCTGGGCTGATCTTCAAAAGGTAAGCCAAGTTTTCTCAACCTCGGCAACTTGAAGATGTGTGGACTTCAACTCTCAGAATTGCTAGCCATGGAATCCTGGGAGTTAAAGTGCACCCATCTTAAAGTTGCCAAGGTTGAGAAACATTCAGCTAAATAGGCCAGACTTGGTTGGTACTTGGGCGGGAGACTGCCAAATACTTCCAGTTCCTGATTGAGAGGTCAAGAAAACCACTTAGAAGACAATAGCCAACCGCTTCTTTGTTATTGCCCCCAAAACTAAAAGGGGGTGTGTTCGTGAAATCATTCGGAAGTAAGCTTCGTCCAAGAAAACTTGATTGGATTCTAGCAGTTCTTCAGTTCTGCATAACGTGTGTGGTTCTCTAAGGCTGGCCCCATTGTTGAGTTATAGACCACATGCTATTCATATAAAAGATTCTGAAATATTGAAATATTGCTGCAATGTTATGGGGGGAGTTAGAAGACCACAGATGGACAGTCAAAAAGGTTGCTTCAGACATTATACAAATTGTGCAGCCAAACTTCCTCTTAAACACAGAAAACATGAATGGTAAAAGTGTACAGCCAGCCCACCCATTACCTTTAATTTCCAGGAAGCAAAGCATTTCATCCAGATAACGATTTTGGCAAGGGACATGCGTGTGTGGGGAAGGGTGAGCGTGAAGGGAAGTTATATAAATTTTAATAATAATAATAATAATAATAATAATAATAATAATAATAATAATGGCGGAGGGCTTTAACCCCCTGACTTCTGCCATAGGACAGATAGGGACCCCCTTTGTGCTTGTAGTTTGTATAGAAAAAAAAAGAGTCTCATTCAAGACTAACAGCAGAAATGAAGGCTGCTTTTTCCCCCCCAAATTGGCCACAACAAAGATATCCCAAAGCCTGAATCCTGATCCCTTCTTTATTTGGTGGGAAAGCGATGCACAGGCATGCATATTGCTTACAACCATGGGGAAGGCATATGGTGAGGAACTGAAGTCTATAGGAATGTGAGAGTTGCCTTCATCTCACCAACCTTTTTAGTGTTTATATTTAATTTATACAATGAATCGCAACGAGTGAATGGAATCAAATCTAGTTCATTCTGATTAGGGTTGGCTTAAGAAATTGTATTGCCTAAGGCAGGGGTAGGCAACCTTGGCTCTTTTATGACTTGTGGACTTCAACTCCCAGAATTCTTGAGTCAGCATGGCTGGCTCAGGAATTCTGGGAGTTGAAGTCCACGAGTCATAAAAGAGCCAAGGTTGCCTACCCCTGGCCTAAGGCAAAGAATGAAATGGCACCCTTTCTCCAAGCTCTGTCTGAAATGGCAGTTGACTTGTCAGGCAGCAGGCTAATTCCATAGAATTCTAGGGCTAGAAGGAATCTTGGCGATTTTCTAGCCCAATTTAGGAAGCTCAGATCTTTTCTTCTGGTAGGCAAGAATGTCTTTCTTTACCAACCTGTTACCTATTAGATATCTCCCCCAACTTGGTGTCTTTCACCAATGTTGTGACAAGGGCACTCCCAAATCCTAGCCTTTGTGGTTGAAATTATTAGGAGTTATACCAAATTGAAGAAGATTATGTTGGAGAGTTCATGACAACTTCCATTGCTGTTCTCCAGAATCTCCACCCAAACCCTTTGTCTCATTCTTCCTAATGATAGGGCCAGTCTTCAGGGTGGCTCCTATCATGATCTCTACTCCAGAGACCTACACTTGCCTAACTTCTTGTCAAGGGTTAAATAAACTTAGGAAAGGATACTCAATTGGTCTTCAGGGTGAGAAGGTTTTCTTTCTTTGCTTGTATAAATCCAAAACCCACTGTAAAAATTGTTCACTTACTAGGCCAGAGGTCAGCTTACAGGTGGGAGGTAATTGAAAAACTGAATCCGTGGCAAGACCCATATTTTTGCTCAGAGGTTTAGCAACTACTTTTTGTGGCCAGAAACCAAGTTGTCCACAGGTGTGCAGGATGTCTCTGGGACAGGATGCAATGATCTAACCGCCTCTTTCTCTGATTCTCTGATGCACTTTATCACAACAACTTCCTTCAAAACAAAGGAAAGCATACTGATTGGTCCTCTGTCTTTGTGCTTCAAGCCAGGCTGCAAAAACTTCTCACCTTCCTTTGTTTTAAAATAACTTGTGAGCCCCCTGAATGAACTCGTGAACTTCTTTGCTCTCCTTCCTCTATCCTCACCTACTTCCTGTTTAGTCCAACCTTCTTTCATTACATTTTTTTTCCATTACAGTCAAAGCAGCAGAAAAGATTTGAATTCCAACCAGAGTTTGAGAAAATTAGAGTGAAGGAGAGAAAGCGAACGATCAATCAAAAGATCTTGGTGGTTTTAAATTTTGGAAAGGTTCTAGTTGATATATTATAAGCCAGTGGTTTTTATTGAATTAGCCTTAGGTTTTAGCAATTTCCAAGCTGCAAAAATATGCAGAGATGCACAATATTTATGGCATTTAAAGCAAAGTTTCTATGATGTACATCATGTCTTGAGTTTAGTATTATTGTGAATATTATTTTGCAGTTAGCTTTAATTTTTTAATATCTGTACACTGGTTAGCATCTGTTTAGCCTGGGGTGGTAGATAAATCATCTGTTTATTTATTTATTTATTTATCTATGTATCTTGCTATATAAGCAAAGAGAAAAATGTTGCTTAAAGAACATGCTAGACTGTAAAAAGTCAGCTTATTATGATCAACATGTATTAAGTTATACATAAATAATGTCTGTCTCAGATGTGTTTAATCTTATGTGCTCCCATAGGATGAACATGCACCAAATCCCCTCTTTGAAGCAAGGTCATCTCTTGGGTTCTAGAATACTGTATGTATTGTTACTGTTCCAGTACGCAGTGTTCCAATATTTGAGGGTCTGCCCCAAGGAAAAGGGGGTCAAACCTATTCTCCAAGGTACCTGGAGGCAGAACAAGAAACAATGAATGGAAACTAATCAAGGAGAGAAGCAACCTAGAACTAAGGAGAAATTTCCTGACAGAATAATTAATCAGTAGAACGACTTGCCTCCAGAACTTGTGGTTGCTCCAACAATGGAGCTTTTTAAGAAGATATTGGACAACCATTTCTCTGAAATGGTGTAGGGTTTCCTGCCTGAGCAGGGGGTTGGACCAGAAGACCTCCTAAAGCCCTTTGAATTCTGTTATTCTGTGCACTGGCTGTCCTTTGGAGTAATCTCCTCACCCCAGGGTGCAAATGGCCCTGCCCTGAGCAACTCCAGTCAAGCTTGAAAAACATGGTTTTTTCCCTTGAGAACTGGGCCACAATGATAGATGAGCCCATCTTCTGAAGGTGGAATATATGATTGGTAAGCCCCAGCTGTATGTGGTTTTATTCAGCAGGTTTTTTTTTCTTGACCTTGGTTTTATTGACATATTATTTTTGGGACTTTTACTTCGTGTCCACCTCTCAGAGTCACAACTGTAGTTCTGTGACTGTATCAATCTTCTGAATAAATAAATAAATCTGAATCTAATGAGCTTTTGCCCATCTGAATTTCAGCTACGGCCAGTATTATGGTTAGGCAAACATCCATCCATGGGAAAGCTTGTGTGTTTTGGGGAGTGCACACAAACACTCATGGCTACTCGTAGTCAAGCAGCTGCCTCTGGTGTTTCTAATTGGCACTATCCTGCCAGGAGTCCTCACTGAATTGGTCAGTCTGTTTCCAAAGTTCTATGACTCCAAAATTTAATAGGGAACAGTCAAAGAAGAACGGGCAGTGGAACAGCTGGACCTCAACTTTCAGCCCTTGCAGACCATGGAGTAGGTCCACACGATCAACTAGCTGACATAGACATAATGCATCCAGTTAAATTGAGGCTCTTCACTAAAGCTTTTAGTGTCTGAGTTTAGATTTCATAACCATTCTAAGGGTTGAGTGGAACTGTAGGTTATCGTGGGCTCACGATCTTGCATTGGCCTGGGTTGTTGACTCTTTAGGGAAGGGGTGACCAACCTTGGCAACTTGAAGATTTGTCGACTTCAACTCCAGAATTCCCCAGGCAGCCAATGCTGGGGAATTCTGGAGCTGAAGTCTGCAAGTCTTCAAGTTGCCAAAGTTGGACATTCCTTCTTTAGGACAAACATCTCTCTGGAAAGGCTGCCAAAGCAGCTGCTGTCCACAAGTGATTGCAATTGTCCTTGACTACCGTAGAAGAATTTCAGGGAATTGCTTGAGGATCCTGGACCGAACCTGGAGAACCCCTTTTCTAATGGCCTCATATTTAATTAGACCCCATTTTCTAATGCAGTCAAGAGGCCTGTGGTCTTCTAAGAGCATCTTCAATGCCCTCTATAGTTTGGGAACTGTTTGGGACCTGTCTGAAAAATTGCTTTTTCCCTTGTCGCTGTTTGATCTCTGAGGCCATCATTTCAAAATCTTCTACAGCTGATCTCACTAAATAAGAGGAAAATAATAATAATGGTTACACTATGAAGAATACCCCCCTTATCCCCATCCCCATTGCTGAATACCCTCCTATGTGTAATTTTAGCAGCAAGCGAAGACTTTCTAAAAACATTTTCCCAGAACATTTCTGTTGCACAACCCTAACCAGCAACTCGATGGATTTTGGCCCTTTGCTCTCTTTCTCTATCATGTATTATATTTTGGATTTACTAATCTGTTTTTCCAGTTACTTTCTGGTTTGTTTGAAGTCTTTTTTTGTAATTCTGTTTTGTATAATTTTGTTTCGCACAATAAGCTACCTACAAACTCTTGCTATAAATGATCTTGATCTAAATCACTCAAAGCTGATGTGGCCATTAAACCCATTCTGTGCTTAGCTCCATTCTTCTGCAGTAAAAATTCAATTCATTCCATTCAAAGATTTCACTTGATTGCAAAGCTGTACAAGTCACGTTTGGTCCTCTAAAAGCATTTTCTATCACCAGGTTATTCCCATCTCCTCTATTCTCCTCTAAAGACAGATGTTGTAAAAGAAATAAGGGAGGGTGGCGAGCAAGGATCAAATCTGAAAGTGCAACTCATCCCTTACACAAAGAATGCAATGATCCAATTCATTTAAGCAATTCACTGCTTTGCCACTGTTCTTAAGAGTTGCTTTAAATGGACAAAACTTTGTTTCTTTTTATATAGTTGAGAAGTGACTGGTTCTGTTTGCTGCAATTTTGGAACATTGCACTAAGTGGAAAAATGTGGCCTTTTTGGAAATGGAAATAAATGTTAAATTATAAAATATCAATATGCTCTGATGGAAAATCTGTCATCCGTGGCCAACCTCTGGCTATTGAGCACAAACTGTGTCCCATAGACACATAGGATGTTTTATCCCTGAAGCTGCTCTGTGTGATCCAGTAGATGGCAGGAAAGAGACTTCTGATTTTCTGTTGCTCTTAGTAAGAGGAAACCAAAAATCTAGTCTCTTGCAGAAAAAGTATTCTATGGACTTTGGCTGCTGGTCAGATAATTGAATGGACCAACCAATATGCAAGATAAGAAACCTAATGCTTCTCTCTTCCTCTTAGCACCCTGCTTATAGCTACTATGAAGGTAGATTTGAGTCTATGGAGATTCTCAGCCATCCAGGTCATGGTTGTCCCAAAGGTGCTTTTTCAAAGGCAAACTGGACTTTCCTTGAAGACATTTTGCTTCTCATCCAATAAGCTTCAGAACTGAAAAAGTTTCTTGGATGAGAAGCAAAATCTTTTCAAGGAAAAACAAAGAAAGTCCAGGTGCAAGGTAATGGGACAGCTACCTACGGGCCAAATCTACCTATGAGACAATGAGATTGCATCCTAGCAATGTTCTTAAAAATGTTAGAATTAGATTGAAAATGCTACAAGAAGCGAAAGAAAGTGGAGGATTTGGACTGCCGGACTGGATGTTATACTACCAAGCAACTATTTTAAGATGGCTTAAAGAATGGATAATGCTTAGAGACAAAAGACTATTGTACCTAGAGGGGCATGACCTACAAATTGGTTGGCATGCCTTTCTGTGGTATGGGAAGAATAAAATACATAGATACTTTCAAAACCATTTTATAAGGAATGCACTTCTTTCAGAATGGGAAAAAAATAAAAGAAAAAATTTATATTAAGATACCTGGATGGCTTTCAACAATGGAAGCTTTTGCTTACCCAAATTTAATTAACTACGATAAAGTTGTGAGTTATAAAGATATTTTGGACAATGAAGGAAAATTGAAAGACAGACAAGATTTACAAGAACAAGGTATTGGTCTAGCATGGTGGCCATATCTGCAAATTCAAACGAGATATGAAAAAGATGCTAAAACAATGGGATTTTATAAAGAACAGACAGAATTTGAATAAGATATTGTTAAAAACAGATGAGAAGTTGATTAAGAAACTCTATAGATTTCTGTTAAACTTAAAGATGGAGGAAGAACAAGTAAAAGAAACAATGATAACATGGGCAAAGAACTTTGGATATAATATAGAATTAGAAAACTGGCAAAAGTTATGGGAAAGAAATGTTAAATTAACTAAAGCAGTGGCATATAAAGAAAACTTATATAAAATGTTTTACAGATGGCACACGACACCAGTGAGATTAGCAAAAATGTTTAAAAATACTTCAAACAACTGTTGGAAATGCAAACAAAGACCAGGTACTTATTATCATATCTGGTAGAATAACCCCAACCCCAACCCTAATCCTAACCCTAACCCAAATCCCAACCCCAACCCCGACCCCACCTTATTCCTAACCCTATAAAAACTAATAAAATGTATACAAAAAAATGCTTATGTTCCCATATGGGAATTGGTTGCTTCTCCCTCCACCCCCTTTGTGACTGCTCCAGGCTGCTGGTTTCCTATTGCTCATGGGCCAACGAGGTTTCCAACATGTTGCCAGCTACTGCTCTGTAGAGATGTGTGTGTTGTGTACACGGATGATCATGTTTGTCTGTGGGTTGAAACTGTTGCCCAAGCTTGGTTATGCTAAATGGCTTCACAAAATAATTCCTTTTGGCATATAGCGGGCAATGTGCTTAAAACTGCAATGTGAATAAGTGAAGTAGGCAAGTGGATAAAATCAAGCTCAAAACCTAGCAGTCAAAATACATAAATCATGTTTTGCACTAGAGACACACAAAGAAAATAATTTCCTTGAAAATAAGGAAGCTGAGAATTGTGTTGCTGGTGGACTAGGATGACCTGACAAAAACCGCTTTGTTGTTAGCTCTTGGCAAAGAGGGAAACTGTCTAGACAAAGTCTGGATGGATATGTTTTCCTTTCTTACTTTGATATCCCAATTGTTCTTATGGTTAGCTACCACAATTGTTTAACATCTGTCTCCTACCCTTGAATAGCATTACAATAGCTGCTTAAGTGACATGCAAAGATTATTTTTGGTTCAATTTTAATCAGATGCCTAGATTTTTTACCCCATACCTAATTGCCTTTACACCCTAACCAGCCTAATCTTGCTGAGTCATTGACAAAGTCACAGGAAAAAAAAAAGGCAGATCTAAAAGAGGCAGCCAAGAAAAAAAAAAGTATTCACATAATGAGCAGGGAAGGAATGCGTCATTGGAAGCTGTTAGCTGGTTGTCTTCTTACAGTGCTGTGTGGTCTCATGGTCAGTCCAGGAAGCGCTGTGGGAAAGACAGCATTTCAGCAAACAGACCCACAATGCTAAATTTTTATATATGGGAAAAAGGAAGGTGGCAAATGTTAAAGAAGCTTTAAAAAATATAGGGAAAAACAAAGATAAAGGTATTCTGGTTTCTTTAAATAAATACAACTTAATCTTCACAACAAGGATTCCATTTTTGCAACCTTCAGAGTTTTCCTCAGCTATAAAATTGGCGAGTGCAAGTTTTCTACCATTCTGAGGCAGGGAGTACCCAAAAACTGTAGTTTAAGTCTTAAAATAAGTTTAATATAGTGTTAATAAAGTCATCAATATCACTCTTGCCTCTTTTAGGCTCACCCAAGAATGTTAAGAGTGTCTTGTACATGTCTTAAAATAAAAGGCAGCATAAAGTCATATCTACATAAGGAAATATTTTTCAGATATGCTGCTTTGGTAACTTGTTATGACTGCAAGTATTGTAATGCTTAACCTGGTTCCATGTTGAATGAGCAGGAAAGAAATATGTAAATAATTAAACATTTGCAAGGAGTTTGAAATCAGGCATGATCTTATCCTTTAAACTATACATTATAATTTGTATCTTTAAAAAAAATTGTTTATGTTCTGAGGAAGCTTAAGGAAGTGGGGCCCCAAATCAAGCAGGAGACCCTATTCTGGACAAATGGATGTCCAATCTCTTCTTAAAACTTTCCAGTGATGAAACACCCACAGCTTCTGGAGTCAAGCCATTCCCCAGATTAATTGTTCTCACTGATAGGAAATTTCTCCTTAGTTCCAGGTTGCATCTCTTTTTGATAATCTTCCATCCGTTACTTCTTGTCCTGTCCTTGGGTGCTTTGGAGAAATGGTTGAACCCCTCTTCTCTGTGACAACCTCTCAAATATTGGAAGACTGCTAACAAAATGTCATTCAATGGTGAAAAAAGTAAGGTTCTACATTTAGGCAAGAAAAACCAAATGTACAGGTATAGTATAGGGGGTACCTTGCTCAATAGTAGTAACTTTGAGAAGAATCTCGGAGTCCTAGTGGACAATCACCTAAATATGAGCCAGCAGTGTGCTGCAGCTGCCAAAAAAGCCAACACAGTGCTGGGCTGCATTAACAGAGGGATAGAATCAAGATCACGTCAAGTATTAATACCACTTTACAATGCCTTGGTAAGGCCACACTTGGAATACTGCATCCAGATTTGGTCACCATGATGTAAAAAAGATATTGAGACTCTAGAAAGAGTACAGAGAAGAGCAACAAAGATGAATAGGGGACTGGAGGCTAAAACATATAAGGAACGGTTGCTGGAATTGGGTATGTCTAGTTTAATGAAGAGAAGGACTAGGGGTGACATGATAGCAGTGTTCCAGTATCTCAGGGGCTGCCACAAAGAAGAGGGAGTCAAGCTATTCTCCAAAGCGCCTGAGGGCAGGACAAGAAGCAATGGATGGAAACTACTCAAGGAGAGAAGCAACCTAGAACTAAGGAGAAACTTCCTGACAGTTAGAACAATTAACCAATGGAACAACCTGCCTCCAGAAGCAGTGAATGCTCCAACACTGGAAGTTTTTAAGAAGAGACTGGACAGCCATTTGTCTGAAATGGTATAGGGTTTCCTGCCTGAGCTGGGGGTTGGACTAGATGACCTCCAAGTTACCTTCCAATTTTACTATTATTATTATTTGTTAGATTAAACATACTCTAATCTAACAATTCCCACAGCCATTTATCATACGGTTTGGCATCAGTTCCCTAATCATCTTTGTTGTTCTTCTCTGCATTCTTTCTATAGTCTCAACATCATTTTTGTATTGTGGTGACCCGAACTTGGCATAGTATTCCAAGTGTGGTCTTACCAGTGCGGTATAAAGCAATACTAACACTTTACATGGTCTTGATTCTCTCTCTCTGTTGATGCAAATCTAGGATTGCATTGGCTTTTCTGGCAGCTGCAGCACACTGCTGGCTCATATTTAAGTAATTGTCCACTGGGACACTTATAGCCCTCTCACAGTTACTGCTATTGAAGCAGTTTCCACTTATTTGGTATACAAGTCCACCGGTTTGGTATACAATAAGTGGAAACATTTGGTTTTTCTTGACTAAGTGTAAGACTTTACTTTTCTCACAGTTGAACTGTCTCTTGTTCAGAAAGCTCTTTATCTGAGCAAGAATTTGAATTTCCCCAAACTTTAAGATTATCCTAACCAGTGGTGGGATTCAAATATGTGAACAACCAGTTCTCTGTGTGGATGCTGCTTCTGGAAGTTCATTCTGGGCCTTGGCAAAAAAAATTAGCTACCAGTTCTGCCAAACTGGTGCAAACTGGCTGAATCCCACACTGATTCTAACTACACCACAGGGCCACAGCGGAGAGACTCAGACAGTTCCTTTGAATCTTGAAGAAGTCCATGGGAATGTTGGAACATCAGAAGGATTTAGCAACACAACATGTCCTTAAATATTTCCATCTGGAAGAAATCACCAGTTTCTTGGGAAAAATATGCATGTGTTATTGGAATGCATGTTTTTTGGCATGTTCTACACTTTGGGATGTCAAGAAGGACATTGGACCCAGCAAGGGTGGATATTGCCTATGTGTTCTGTAGGAAGCCCTCTACTCATTGCTCCAGCAGGTAAGAAGATGCAAGGGAACCCCTGAAATAATATGGAGCGGTAGCTTTCAAACTGACACACTTAGAATAACCTAACTTTCCTTTTAGACTTTTAAAGGGCCATGGTATTTTTTTTCATGCTCTTTCTCTTTTTTCCCTTAAAATGTATCCCCCCCCCGAAAAAAGAAAGAAATTGCAAAAATGTTCAATAATGCTCACTGAATGTGACCTGAATATTCTCTCAGAAAGTGATTTTTTTGCCCTTGACTGCAAGTTCCTGGTGATTTCACTTCCAGAATATGTGTGAAATCCCTGGAGAGCTTCGTTATTTTTTAACTTGCAAGGCAAGTTAAAAATGGGTTTAGTGAGAGCCAAAAGCTCTTGCTTCCGTCTCTCTGAAATTGTTAACAGGATTGCTGTATAGCTTTTGAGGCCATGCCAACATTAATATCTCTGTATACTTTCATCTATTTTATCAGCTCTCTTTCTGTATTGCCAGGAGCAGAAAGGATCCATCTAACAGAGGGAGTCTTAAACTAATTCACAAAGTTGTCAAGGTTTCTGTAAGATTTGCTGTAAACAACTGTGTTTTCTGTTCCATGATGCAGCCACATTGAGCAAGTGGAGAGGACAAATAAATAAATAAACCAGGGGCAGATCATTCTTGATAGCAAGTGGTGCTAAAATGCAAACTGCTTAGCTTGCACAAAAAGTGTGTCAGAGCTTAACAATGAAGTTTTAAGTTTAACAGAATGACAGAATTGGAAAGGACCTTGGAGGTCATCTAGTCCAACCTAGAGCAGACTCTATATCATTTCTGACAAGTGGCTGTCCAGTCTCTTCTTAAAAACCTCCAATGATGGGGCACCCACAACTTCTCAAGACAATCTGTTGATTGTTCTCACTGTCAGAAAATTTCTCCTTAGTTCTAGGTTGCTTCTCTTCTTGATCAGTTTCCATCCATTGCTTCTTGTCCTGCATTTTCAGTGTCGCATGAGAAAAGCACATCTTCCTTCCCCTGTCCTTACCACTTTCTACAGAGGGACGATAGAGAGCATCCTGTCATACAGCATTACAGTCTGGTTTGGAAGCATCACTGCTTCAGACAGGCAGGCGATGCAGAGAGTGGTGAGGATGGCAGAAAAGATTATTGGTAGTTCCCTCCTTTCCATCCAGGACATAGCACATAAGCATTGCTTGAGCAGGATCCGCAAGATTGTCTGGGACACTACACATCCTCTTCACGACCTGTTTTCCTTGTTATCTTCTGGGAGGAGGCTTCGTGGTATCTGAAGCAGAACATCCAGATTCAGTCACAGTTTTGTTCTATACAGTATTAACCTTGTGAACTCTAAAGCTTCCTCTTTCCACTATGTATTCAAGATGGACATTAATATTAATATTTATATGGTATTTATATGTAAGGGTGTAGGTTTATTCATATGTTGTATATAGTATGTTTAAATGTGTGCTATGTATCTGTACACTTTTGAGAGCAAACAACAAAATTTCATTTTTAATGTGTGCCAGTGTGCCCACAGTAAAAAAAACACAATAAAGGTTATCTATTCTATTCTATTCTATTCTATTCTATTCTATTCTATTCTATTCTATTCTATTCTATTCTATTCCTTCCCTCAGGTACTTTGGAAAATAGGCTGACCCCCTCCTCTCTGTGACAGCCCTTCAAATATTGGAATATTGCTGTCATGTCACCCATGGCCTTTCTCTTCTCTAGACTAGCTATGCCCAGTTCCTGCAACCATTCTTCATATGTTTTAGCCTCCAGGCCCCTAATCATCTTTGTTGCTCTCATCTGCATTCTTTCCAAAGTTTCTACATCTTTTTTATAATGTGGTGTCCAAAACAGGATGCAGATTCCAGGTGTGGTCTTATTAAGACTTTATAGAGTGGTATTAAAACAGAATAACAGAGTTGGAAGGGAACTTGGAGGTCATATAGTCCAACTCCCAGCTCAGGCAGGAAACCTTATACCATTTCAGACAAATCCAGTCCAGTCTCTTCTTTAAAACTTCCAATGTTGGAGCATTCACAGCTTCTGGAGGCAGGTTGTTCCACTGATTAATTGTTCTAACTGTCATTTCTCCTTAGTTCTAGGTTGCTTCTTCCCTTCTCCTTAGTTCTAGGTTGCTTCTTCCCTTGGTTAGTTTCCATCCATTGCTTCTTGTCCTGCCTTTAGGTGCTTTGGAGAATAGCTTGATTCCCTCTTCTTTGTGGCAGCCCCTGAGATATTGGAACACTGCTGTCATGTCCCCCCTCGTCCTTCTCTTCATTAAACTAGACATGCCCAATTCCAGCGTTCTTTATATATTTTAGCCTCCAGTCCCCTCATCATCTTTGTTGCTCTTCTCTGCACTCTTTCTAGAGTCTCAACACCTTTTTTACATCATGGCAACCAAAACTGGATGCATTATCCCGTGTGGCCTTACCAAGGCATTATAGAGTGATANAAAGTTGGAAGGGACCTTGGAGGTCATCTAGTCCAACCCCCTGCTCAGGCAGGAAACCCTATACCATTTCGGACAAATGGCTGTCCAGTCTCTTCTTAAAAACCTCCAGTGTTGGAGCATTCACGCTTCGGGAGGCAGGTTGTTCCATTGGTTAATTGTTCTAACTGTCAGGAAGTTTCTCCTTAGTTCTAGGTTGCTTCTCTCCTTGCTTAGTTTCCACCCGTTGCTTCTTGTCCTGTCTTCAGGCGCCTTGGAGAATAGCTTGACTCCCTCTTCTTTGTGGCAGTCCCTGAGATATTGGAACAGTGCTATCATGTCCCCCTCGTCCTTCTCTTCGTTAAACTTCACATGATCTTGATTCTATCCTTCTGTTAATGCAGCCTAAAACTGTGTTGGCTTTTTTGGCAGCTGCAGCACACTGCTGGCTCACATTTAAGTGATTGTCCACCAGGACTCCAAGATCCCTCTCACAGTTACTACTATTGAGCAAGGTACCACCTATACTGTACCTGTGCATTTATTCTCTGTTAGCTTCCGAAAATCATATGTTTGAGCTGGACAGCCATATAAAATGAATGAATGAATGAATGAATGAATGAATGAATGAATGAATGAAGGAAGGAAGGAAGGAAGGAAGGAAGGAAGGAAGGAAGGAAGGAAGGAAGGAATACAAGAAAGGCTGAGAAAACCTTCCTGCCCATTTTCAACTACATCATTTCTATCACTCTCTCACCTTAATTAAGCTGTTTCCCCCTTAGGAAATTGGAAATGTTTTCATGAAAAAACAACAACAGAGAAGCAAAAGAAGGGAAAAACTCTTTACTATGTCGGATTGAAAAAAAAATGTAAAATATAACTTAGGAAAGATAATAAATTCTATAATTTCATTTCCAATTCTGGTGCAGGTACCTTGGAAGGTCTCAATTAAAAATCTGGCATTTCCATTTAAAAGGATCATGTAACAGATGGAGGGAATCCTAGCATGATTAATGCTTGTTTTTAATCCTTGGCAATATGCACCTTTGTAACTCTCTGCTTCCAATAGCTGTAGCTATAACGGGGCAAGGCTTTAACAGTATCCCTCCATCTTAATTTTAGCTTGATTTTCTGGCTATAAGTGACCATATGTGTCTTGTTGCAAGAAGGCAGAAAGGTTTTGTTCTGCATTGGACAGTTTTTAGGTTGCAAGGCTTCCATGAAATTATGGGCTTAGTTGTTTTATAGGGGATTTCATACAAATTTTCAATGTGGGCCCCAAGCTATGCCATTTAGAATTTCCCGTCAAAATTTAACAGTAAACTGAAAAAGGCATTCTAGAAAATAGAAAAGTCTGAGGGTTTTGGTGGCTCTGGGGTTTCACAAAAATCTTGGAAGAAACCTATGCAATAAAGTTAACTGCTGCAAGGTGCAAAGGTGAACTTTGGCTTACATGAGAGTCAGGAAGGATGGTGAACAAGAGAGCATGGATCTCTTCACACTCGTTCACCAGATAAGCTATTATTCCAAGGTCTAGGCAGGTATTGTTGTGATTCCGTGCCAGCCTGTGTTCCCAACAACTGAGTCTGAGGAATCTGAGGAGGAGGTGGAGGAGGCCTTTGAGGGGCCGTCAGGGTCAGAGGGAGGCTCTGATGAATTACAGGACTCACGGCTTGATGAAGAGCCTGGCCCCTCCAGTCGTGTTTCTGATGAAGCTCAGCTGTGTGAGGAGCATGAGTCAGATTCGGAAGGCTCACACCTGGATGTGCTAATTGATGCNTTTGCAACGTGTTCCTGTGGACTATTTCCTTCCTTTGGACTTGAGTTTTGCTGTTTGTGTTTTGGACTTATTGACAGGTTTGTCACCCAAATAAAAGGGATTTTGTTTTGTTTTAAAGTCTCCAGCCTATTGTATCAGCAGGGGTTTGGTCCTTGTGCCTCTAACAAGGACGGCAATAGGCTGGGATAGAACAGGTATTCCCCATCCTATACTTGCATATTTGATTTATGTTTCCCAAGAAAAGAAGTTTGCATTTCTCTCTCTTCAATGTCATTCCCTTATTTTCATTCCACTCCTCTAGGGCGCGGTGGCTCACAGGGTTAGGATGCTGAATTGATGATCAGCAGCCTTGCATTCAAGACCCAGTTGCTGCTGCAGGACAAGGTGAGCTCCCGTCACACACTCCTATGGACCCAGCAGTGTGAAAGTGGGTGATTGTGAGTAGATAAATGGGTACCATTTCAGTGGGCAACTTAATGGGGACATGAAAGGAGCCCCCAACTGGGCATCCCCTGGGCAGTAGTGATGTCACTGTTCAATCCTTTCAACCCGGAAGCACTTCGGTGCTCCTGACATGACTGTAGCAGTAGTAGTAATCCCACTTCTCTAACCTAAAAATATTATGAAGGATCTTCCCTTTATCTTATCGCCAGGACAATCCAATCTTTGGGACAAGGAACACAAGAGGCCTTTGGCTTTATGTTCACCTTGTGGACTTCCCAAGGATGTATTATTTGGCTGCTCAACTGGCTTGATCCAGCAGAATTTAAAATTTAAAACATGATTTCAAACTTTTCAGACTAGGTGCGTGAGAAACCAAAGGAAGATATCTAAATGAAGCATCTTAAGAAAAGGTATTCTCAAAAGTACCTATTACTGGGCATTTGATTTGACTCCCTTATTCTTTAGTTTTTCCTCTCTCTTTTTTCCCATAATGGCAGAGTAGATATTTTGATTCATCAGTTACTTAGATTGAGCCACAGAACTGACATCTGAGGCAACTTAGTTGTATTGATTTCAACAAGGCTAAACTTTTTCATATGGTTTGTAAATGGCCTTGTGGGTCACCCTGAGCCTTTTGATATATACAAGTCTATTCCCAGCCAGATTAATACCACACTGTGAATGATCTCCAAGGTTAAATTGCTTTTAATTTTAGCTTAATTATGTGCAGAAGCACAAATAACTAACAGCATTGATCTGAACTTGGCACCAAAGACAGGTTCCAAATGGCAAAGCATATTAAAAGATCGAACTATTAAATACGGATAATGAGCAAAATAATTATGTGTTTCCATGCCGTAAAAGGTTAGACTTTAAAGTTGTCACAGTTCATAAGCAAGGAAAGATTTAATCCCACTCTTAATAAAATATTTATAAGATAATGCACGTTAATCAAAACAGCCACAATTAATTTGGGGTTAGGGAATATATTGTTCTAGATTGTCCAAGATTTTCAGAGACAATTGGGGTAAGATTTTAACAGGGCATTTGTTTTCTTACTGAATAATGGATGACTCGCAGTCAGAAGCTTTTAAAATGCAGCTTAGCTTAGGATAAATAAGCATAATTGTAAGCAGTTATGCAGGATAAATATTCCAAGGCTGGTGGTGTTTCACATTCGATGCCAGAAAGAAGTCTTAAAGCTTTGGGATGTGTTTATATATACTGTAGGTTGAATGTAGCCTCAATCTACAACTTTTTAAAGCTGCCATGCCCAATCCACACATCTTCAAGTTGCTGAAGTTGGGAAGACTGCTATAGCTTGAGCTGGTACCTGTATATGACTCTAGAATCTGAGGTCCTGGAGCCATGGTGGCGAACTCTATGTGGGCACCCGTGCCATTGCCCCAGTCCTAGGCCTTCAGCTGGGTTTTATAAAACCTTTTTGCTTTAGTCCTGCACTGCCATGTGGGAAAAAAAGGTTCAATCAATCAATCAATCAATTTCAGCTTCTCGCGGGGGAAAAAAGATCTCGCAAAGTTGGAATTGATTGATTGAACTTTTTAGTCCCATCCAGTTTGCCGTTACCATCGCAGCCACACCCACCCAATGGGCCACACCCACCCAATGGGCCATGCCCACCAGGGACCTGATGATATATGGGTTTTGGGTTTCAGTTTGGGCCCTCGGTCTCTAAAAGGTTTGCCATCACTGTCCTAGAGCCATATATATATATATAGCCCTCCACATTTTAGGTGTGAGCCCCATAGCCCATCTAAAAGTTGCCACCAAGCTCATTCTTACCACAACAGTAAAAGTATGAAATAGAACTGAAATAATCATATTAACTATGCTTCGTCTTAGTTTAAATTTTATTAAGTCAACATTTTATTTCTCCTGTCTGGCTTATCTACCTCATTGTTTTGGCTCCACATCTTTTGGGGTGTGTGTGTGAACTTTACTGTGTCTCTCAAATGTGAACTGTGTCCTTCAACTAAAAAATAATGTACCCATGATGTGTAACTTCATCAAGATTTTCTCGTAATTTCTCTTGATGTTGGTGCATGCCTAGGAGCTATTGTTGAACAACCCTTGTTGGCTGGTATAAATACGCGTTTAGTGCATTGTTGCTGTACTTTTGGTGCCTGTTAATGTTTTTCATTCAAATAGCCTTTTAGGTGTACATGCTGAGCTCTAGAATGATACCTAAACATCTGAAGTGTTCCTATGATATACAGATGCATGTCAGTTGCCAAGCACCGAAATTTTGTTCATATGACCATGGGGATGCTGCAACAGTGCAAATTGGTCATAAGTCACTTCAGTGCTGTTTTAATTTTAAACGGCCACTAAACAAATGGCTGTAAGTCAAGGACTCCCTGTCATTGGTCCTTTAAGTGATCTCTGGGACCCAGTCAAGTGACCCCATCTGGGAGAGGTCCAGAAATGCTGCAATTCATCTGACCAAAAGGGTCATCTTTGATTCTTTTACTTTATAGAATTTACGACAGAACTAGCCAGCAGATGGAGATAGAGGCTAATTTCCCCCCCAAAAAGCCATGAAGCCAACAAATTAGCAGTAGTAAAAATTAAAAAGTGCTTCTTCAATCCTTCCAAAACTTTTGGTTATGAGGTTTGTTCATAAGTCCCTACATGACTTGGCTTGCTACGTATTATTTTTGCATATTCCTTTCACTTTTTTTCCCCATGGAGAAATAAAGTTCCTTCTGTTGGGTTTATCATCAGCATCTCTTTCATAGAAGAGAATATTTGTAGCTCATGGTTGAACTGTGGGTCCTCGGTGCTCTCTGAGCTTGGTGTGTCTTGGGAAGACCTCATGTCTACTCTTGCTCCCCCTTGGTCAACCTATCCCCAGAGACACTAAGGAGATGGCTGCTTTGCACTGATAGGTCAGGCCTTACAGCATGGTGTCCCAACCATGCCGTTCCTGAAAACACAGCTCTTCTGGGAAGACTTTCAAACCACAAAACTACATGGGCAGTCCAAAACCACATCCAAGCCTATGTCAGTCTCAACTCTGTCTAATATTTTACACGATTCTCATTTAATCTTTTGTAGTAATCACAGGGAGACTTTGACTTACTAAACCATTTGTTTAGTGGCCTTCCAACGTTATAACAGCACTGAAAAAAAGTGACTTATGACCGTTTTTCACATTTGTGACCATTGCAGCATCCCCATGATCACATGATCAAAATGTCGGTGCTTGGAAACTGGCAGGGCATTTATGACAGTTGCACTCTCCTGAGTCACGTGACTATCATTTCTAACTTTCTCAACTGGCTTCCGATAAGCAAAGTCAATGAGGGAAGCCAGATTCGGTTAATGACCCTATGATTCACTTAACTGCAGGGATTTGCTTAACAACTGTAGCAAAACAGATCGTAAAACCAAGTGCAACTCACTTAACTCTCTTGCTTAGCAACAGAAATGTTGGGCTCAGTTGTGGTCATAAGTTGAGGACTTCCTGTAGATCAGTGGTTCTCAACCTTTTTAATGCCGCGACCCCAACCGGTCGTAAGTCGAGGACTAAACCGGTCGTAAGTCGAGGACTAAGCCGGTCGTAAGTTGAGGACTAAACCGGTCGTAAGTCGAGGACTACCCAACCGGTCGTAAGTCGAGGACTTTCCCTGCCCGGGAGCGCCGCGCATGCGTGGTTCCACCCCCTGCGCCGGCCGAGGCGTAGCTGGCAAGCGGCAGAGACGGAGCAGGCCGACCACCAGCTGGCCCAGCCCAAGGGAGGTAAGGCACCCGCCGGAAAAGGGAAAAAAATGGCAGACAAAAAAAATGGCGGACAAAAAAAATGGTGGACAGCCTTGCTTGGCGACCCCCATGAAATGGTCGATCGACCCCAAATGGGGTCCCGACCCACAGGTTGAGAACCACTGCTGTAGATGTTATATAGAACAGTGTATCTGAGTATATGTAGATCCACAGGTACATCCTTCTATTTCTGTATTTCATTTGCAAGAGAAGTGCTGAGTTGACAGGTTCTCCCAGACTCCAGATGAAAAGCTTTTCTCTGAACCATTATTGATTGGTGTAATTTCTGCTGCTTTCAATTTAGCCAGCTGTTTCACAATTAACTATCTGTCATGTTTTCTAAGACCAGAATTTCCTCCAAATGAAGGGTAGCTGCTACTTCCTCCTCCTCCTCCTCCTCTGAAATAGGCTGGTTGTTGTTGTTTTTCTTTTCTTGAAGATGAAACTCCAGATCAAAAGCAGGGACTTTTTTTTCCATTAATCATCACAATAGTTGAAGGTGAATTATGATAAATAGCCCGTTTAAATGTTGGTGTTTAAATTTTCAGTAATGGATAAGAATATATAAAAGCGGATAAGGAAGCAGCTTCCAATCTTTTTAACAGCAGTTCTGAATGCATCTCTCTCTCTCTCTCTTCCATTCAATCATGTCTGATTCTGTAGTTTTCTTGGCAAGGTTTTTTTCAATAGAATAGAATAGAATAGAATAGAATAGAATAGAATAACAGAGTTGGAAGGGACCTTGGAGGTCTTCTAGTCCAACCCCCTGCTTAGGCAGGAAACTAAACCATTTCAGGCAAATGGTTGTCCAATCTCTTCTTAAAAACTTCCAGTGTTGGAGCATTCACAACATCTGGAGGCAAGTTGGTTTGCCATTGCCTCCGTCCTAGGACCTTAGCCTAAGGTCACCTGGTAGGTTTTGTGCCTAAGGTAGGACTAGAACTCATGGACTCCCAGTTTCTAGCTTGATGCTTT
The DNA here is from genome assembly GCF_001527695.2 of Protobothrops mucrosquamatus. Classification (NCBI taxonomy): domain Eukaryota; kingdom Metazoa; phylum Chordata; class Lepidosauria; order Squamata; family Viperidae; genus Protobothrops; species Protobothrops mucrosquamatus. Next base: position 359,298 of record NW_015387479.1, on the reverse strand, counting down.
AACTATGACTAAGCTAGCTCTCCCTTTTTCCCTCTGTCTCTATGGTTACATTACAATTTCCTTCTTCTGCAAGCTACACTTTCAAATTTTTGAACCCATAGTTACAGGTTCTTTTTTTCAGCAAAAAGTCCATAAAGGGTTTCCAGACACTAATAAATGTAAGTAGACAATCTGTGCCCCATTGGGAGATATTTCTTACCTAAATAAGAAACAGAATGACCAAAGGCGGGCAAAAAAGCAATGGGAATGGGAATGACTTATGGCTTCCTTCCGGCTTTCCCACTGAGGGAATCTGGCAGGAAGCATCAGAAATCCTTCCTTCCTTCCTTCCTTCCTTCCTTCCTTCCTTCCTTCCTTCCTTCCTTCCTTCCTTCCTTCCTTCCTTCCTTCCTTCCTTCCTTCCCCCTCCCTCTCTCCTTTTTCTGGTAAAGGAGAGACTAAGAGATCACCCACCTATAATCCAGACTGCTGTTCCTTCCACAGGATGGAAATCATGTGGTTTTCTCATGAGAAGAGAAGTAGGGGATAAAGGGAGAACCAGTTTCCTTGCACAGGCAAGGACATGTGTCATTAAATACAATAAAGGAGAATATTTGTAGCTCAAGGTTGAAACGAGGGGTCCTTGGTGCTTTCTGAGCTTGGTTGGTTTTTTTTGCAGACACTTCACTACCCAAGTTAGGTAACATCATCACTAGCACTTATGATGTTACCTACTTTGGGTAAGAAACATCCGCAAGAAAATGAGCAAGCTCTGAGAGCACCATGGACTTCACACTAAGTTCATCCCAAACTCACTTTCTTAATCACTTTTGGATACAATGAATGTACAGTCAAAAAGAGGTCTTTGAAAAAATTGGGACAAAGAACACTCGGTGAGTCAGACTTTCTTCTGAATTACAGAAAGTAAAACGAAGAAATGTTTAGATTTTTTTCTTTAAAAAATAATATACAGTAATGACAAAATGCATTGTGTTCTATAATGTGCAGCTTTGCATTAGAATGAATTGATCTGCGGCTGAAACAATCAAGATTTGCCAAGGCTTTTGCTGGTTCCTTATTTCAAAAAGAAAAGAAAAAAGGAACAAGGATGCTTTCATCTCTTGAAAACTCTCCTTCTAGCAAAAAAATATTTTATCAGTAGTTTGGTGACACATTACTTATGAAATAAGATCTGTCTCAAGGTAATGAATATTCAGATTAGTTTCCTCTCTTCTAATATATACTGTACACTTCAAGGAGTACATTTTAGGTTTGGAAGCTGCTTTTTATAAGCTCCTCTTCAAAATGTAGATATTTTCAGCATATAATTTTATAGGTTGCATTAGCGGAAAGATAAAAGTGATATCAAATTACCCTTTGTTTGGAACTGGAGACTGAAATAGATCCAATGTGCCAGGCCAGATGCCTGTATGGTAGTTCTCATTTAGCGACTGCCTCATTTAGTGATTGTTTGACCATTATATCAAAGTGCTAAAAAGCAACTTACCGATCCTTCCTCGCATTTATGACTTACCCAGTGTCTCTTTTCTCTTATTTTCATTTGCTGATTTACCTCACATGTCCCCAAAGGGAAAGAGTCTGAAGAAAGTAGCAAGATGCAGAGGAAAACTGGAGTAAAATTGTAAGCCCAGTTATAGTCACATGATTTTCATTTAGCAACTGTTTCACTTAATGACCAAATTGGCAGTCCCAGTTGTGGTAGCTAAAGGACTACCTGTAATGCATAGATGTTATCCTAGCTCCATGAATCGACATCCACATTCTTGGTCAATATCTGAAAGTGGTCCCCATTTGAGGAGAAAATCTCCATGTCTGCAGTTGTAACCACCCAGCCATTCCATCCCAAATGTTGCACCAGAGTTAAAATTATTGTGCAGGGGCACAGGTGGAGGTGGGGTGGGTGTGGGTGGGGGAGAACAGTCATTAAATAAAGATAGCAGCCATGTCTGTGCAATTGAAGCCCCTCTCCTTAAAAGAGGAAGAGATTTCAGCCACATGGTCCAACTGCCATCTTTATTTTTTGACCCACACATCCTGCAGAAACCCTTAGTTGGGAGCAAGTAAAATTACCAGTCTTAGCCCCAATGTTATTACCATGCAGTTGATATTCATTTGGTGGAGTTACACCTAATATCCCTGGACAGAAATTATTTTAAAACAATAACATTATGCATCCTTATTTAAATTGTTTATTGATGTATATCCTATATTTTTTCCACATGGTCAGCATATTACATCTAACACATAACAGAAACCCATAAGCCATAACAACAACCATGTGAAGTAGATTGAGGTAAGAGAGAATAACCAGTCCAAAGTTATCTAGGGAGATTCTGTGGATGGGGGTGAGCTTATACCTCTCAACTCCCAGTTGTATATTTTAATCACTCTGCCACCCTATCTTTTTCTTCCTGCTGTAAATTGGATGGCTCTTCATTTTGAACTTGATTTCTGGCTTAGTTTTCAATTCTATTAGGAATGGTGTCAGCATGAAGAAGAAAGCAGAAATAAATCTAACTAATGCAGCAATCAAGACTCATGGGGAAAATGCGTTCACAATGTTCACACCTTTTCCATGCATATTTTTTAAACAATAATCACATTGTTAACAAACCATAATGAAGCAGCATGACATGAATATATGAAAGGAAAACTCTAAAACAATTAAGGGAGAGAAAGAAAACAACAGAGATAGGGACAAATCCCTTCAACTAAATTGACACTTCCATACCAATCCTTCAAAACACTTTAAACCCAACCAGCATTTGTCTGTACAGCAGCTGACCTTGAAATGCTGTGAACATCACATGAATCAGTCCCAAAGGACCAGGAGATGGTGCAAAACATGGCATCTATCAGCACCTTGCCACCTCATCCATATCCAAGTAATAAGGAGACACATACGGCAGTTAGTACATTTTAATAGGAGACAAAGGTGCTAAGGTGCTCTCTCAGTGTTCAGTCTGATGCTTCTTTAGCAATGTTAATGGAATGGTAAAACTATTTCTATGGGGCAGGAGAAAAAACCCTTGATTTGGGAAACTCTCATCAATCCAAAAATGCTTACCCCCAAATCCTCCAAACCCCCAATATTCCTAGTTGTAAAACTAATTTCAGACCAGTTTCCCATGCATTATTCTCAAGTTGGTTCTCTTCCTAGCTGGAGGTATCCTAATGGCATGGATAGGAAGCACTAGGATAGATGTTGCATGAGGAGATGTCTTTAAGATGAGGATGGTGGTGATATACATTTGGAGTAAAGGATTCAAGTCTTCCAAATTCTTCAAGTGCCTTTTATGTTCACAAGAACCTTGTCAGAAAAGCCCATATGATGATTTGCTTTCCTCTCAAGGAGGAAGAGTCTTTTAATTTCATAGCTTGCAGTCATTGTCTGCAGTGATTTTGGAGCCCAAGAAAATAAAATCTGTCCTTGCTTCCATGTTTGACAAGGAGACTAGAAATAAAAGGAACTGGCAGTGTTTAGCCATGGAAGTCACAAGAAATATGATAGAGCTTTTCAAATATATAAATTCAATAAATAAAATAAATATGTGAATGGTATCTTCCAGAAGAAAATCAAGACCTATTCTCTATTTTCCTAAAGAATAGGATAAATTATGGTGGCTTTTAAGAGATTTCAGTTCTATGTTAGGAAGACCTTACTAACAGTACAATGAGAACAGTCTGACCATGAAAACAATTATTCAGGGAGGTTATGATTCCCCTGACCCAGATGTGTTCAAGGAGAGGCTGGACTGACATCGAACAGACAGTTATAATTCATGATCTACATGATCCTTTTTAAGATTCTATGGCAGGTGTAGATAATTAATTTTCCTAAGAGGCCATGTGAGAAACTGGGACTGTTGTGGAGGGCCAAACCAATAGGCTGAACTTAATTCTGCTCAATATTAATTCAATCATGTTATAAAAAGCTGTACATTATATGGTTTGGATTAGCTGCTACTGATAAGAATACACATTACATCTTATTTACATTCGATTTCTAAATTTTGATATACCTCATGTGGGCCGGATAGGGGCAAACAAAGGGCCAGATGTGGCCCAGGGGCTGTAAAATGCCCAGTTCTGTTTTTTGGGAATTTGATTGACCTTGATAATTCATACCTTGAAATGACATTACATGAAAATAGTACCTGCATTTTAGAAAGGAGAATGTGATACCTATGCCATTGGGTATTTATAAGCTCTCCCTTTTTACAACTTTGTAATCCCTTAATTCAGGGTAAAGCCGGGGCAATTGGATGGAGCTGAGTATTTAATGGTTGGATTCCCCTCCTTTTTATTTTTTCTTTGTGCCCTAGGAGAGAAACATCTGCCACTACCTAAGGTTGAACTCTCGACCTTCTGAATGCGAGGTGAGCGTCTTCATCACTAGGCCACTATGCCGCTCCCATTGGCTATCTATCTACCATCAAAATATTGTATCTACATATATGGGGAACATTTGTGGGTAGCCAGCCACAAAATACATGCAACAATAATCAGGACTACAACCATGTTTATATCAGAAAGATATTACATTACTATTATCCCCACTGCTAAGTTGAACTGCTATTAAGCCAGCCTTGGTTTGACAGAAGACTAGGCTAGGTTGAAATTTGCTGTTCCTGCTGAGAATCTGACCACATCTCTATTGCCTTTGAACCTGATTTCTCTTCAGTCTGACAGATTGTACCTGCTATGAGGCTATAGTACTTTCACACCAGGTAAGCTGAGGACAATTTAAGCTTGAGCTGGGGCTTGGGATGAATGCAACATCATGGAGACACAACAGAAAAAGCTGTTGCTACATCTTGTCTAGGACTTCGTTAGGTTCAGGTGCTAGGGGAAAGGTGTTTGTAACTGTGAAACATTGATTAGAAATCAACACCTATCAATGTACTGTAGATGTAGATATGGTGTGTGTATTTATTTACTTAACTCTCTTAAGTTTGACTCTCAGTTACCTTGTCACCTATCTTTCAGAAAACAATAACGAATGGCAACAGCAAAGTGGGCATTGCAGGATCCAATCTGGGTCAGTCACCAGGACCAGAGACTTTGTCTTTTGAGCTTTCAGACTTGTGCTGGAGCCCATTCCCAGGGAACGTCCCTCTACCAGGGTGTGATTGAATCTTATTCTCTCTAGCAGATACACTCTGCTAGAGAGACGTTTCCTGAGGATGGGCTCCAGCACAAGTCCAAAAGCTCAGAAGACTAAACCTCCGGTCTTGATGACAAACTCAGATTGGATTCTGCAACATTATCCTGGGACAGATATATTCGCCTACATTTGTGAAAATAGGTATTCTTTCTCATTCAGACACTAGGATAGAAAATGTTCCAGTTAGATCAGAGGTCCCCAACCTTTTGGGCACCAGTTCCATGGAGAGAGGTTTTTCCATGGATCGGAGGTTGCGTGGTTTTGTGTGCTGCCTGTATCCCGCGGATGGGGCTTTGCTTGTTTGTGCGGACCGGTTTCTGGCATGCCACGGACCGGTACTGGTCCACGGACCAGGGGTTGGGGACCCCTGAGTTAGGTGATGCAAAATGCTTGAGGTGGCCTATTTTAATGTTTTGTGTTTGCTTGTTTGTTTGTTCCTGAAGTCAATCTTCAGTTATCTCCTTCACTACTCACCAAATATTAAAACAGGAATGCACACAAAAACACTTCTGCAGCCATTTCTGATTGCTTTTTTTCTCTTTATTGGACTAAACAGTGAGGTTCTCAAAATAACTGAGGTCAAAAAGGTAGCAGTTTCTGAAGCCATTAGAGCAGAGTGTCTCTATGACCTGGAAAATGAATCCATTGCCAGATGCTTCCAGTATCAAAGGTTATTGCAGAATTTATATTTCTTCCTAAACATTTATCCATTCCTGGCTCAGGTGGTTTGTGCAAATATTATATCTTTCCACATTAACTGTTCAAACACTCCATATCAATGTTTTCCTTCTTCCCTTTCCTTCCCTTTCATTTTCTTTGCTATCCCAATCCTCTAAAATGATTATCTTCATAGGAATTTGAAGTTATAAAAGATGGATGAATATATAGTATCTGCCTTTCAATATTGGCTTTCAGGATGATGGTTTGACATCATAAGCTTTTAGGATGGAAGGCAGGAACATAACTGCAGTTAACTACTGTTAAGCCCAGTATTTATTTTAAAGATGGTGGGTTATGAATTAACTGAACTGTATGTTTGTTGTTAGACTGTTTTTGTTTCAGGCAAGTTTCATTCTCTGTGTGCATCTGTCTGTCTGTCTGTCTGTCTGTCTATCACAGAATAACTGTCTGTCTGTCTATCACAGAAGGGACCTTGGAGGTCTTCTAGGCCACACTTGGAATACTGCATCCAGTTTTGGTCACCGCGATGTAAAAAAGATGTTGAGACTCTAGAAAGAGTACAGAGAAGAGCAACAAAGATGATTAGGGGACTGGAGGCTAAAGCATATAAGGAACGGCTGCTGGAATTGGGTATGTCTAGTTTAATGAAGAGAAGGAAGAGGGGGGACATGATAGCAGTGTTCCAATATCTCAGGGGCTGCCATAAAGAAGAGGGAGTCAAGCTATTTTCCAAAGTGCCTGAAGGCAGGACAAGAAGCAATGGGTGGAAACTAATCAAGGAGAGAAGCAACCTAGAACTAAGGAGAAACTTCCTGACAGT
>NW_015387479.1:336318-352083 GCF_001527695.2 Protobothrops mucrosquamatus | reverse complement strand
CACACACACACACACACACACAAATTTAATTAAAATGCATAAAGAATATAATGCAATACTATGAAATGGGTCTAAAGAATTGCCTCATTTCAATCCAGATGATTGGCTCATTTTATCCATCCTGGTCCACTGTGACTGATAGGTCTTAGACTTAGGCAAACTTCTGGAGATGCTGGAGGTTGAATATGAACTCTGATAGTTACACACATTCATTGATATAGTTCATGCTTTGCTGCAGAAAATTCCAAATTCAGTCTTAATCATGTCCCATAGGCCAGTCAGAGAATAGATACTAAGACTTAAATTCAGAATCATGTATTTTCCCCCATTAGGGAGAGGAAAATAGCTAAAGATTTTTAGTAGGGAAAAAAAGAGAAATAAATGAAACCAATTAATTCCCCCCACACATCCACCTTCCTAAATTAATAATAGCAAGTTTCAGAAGGTGGATTTAAATTGCTTTCCCCATAAAAGGCATGACTCATAAAGAATTACATGCAATGTGAAGATTGGTCTTTACCCTTTATGCTCAATATTGCACAAACTTTGCGCTCAATCGGGACAAACATGCAAATAATAGAGAAAAATAATAGAAACCTAAAGGTTGATTATTTGAACAGGAACTTTTTGGTTTCCTTCAAAATGCAGCTGCAGCTATGAAACTCTATTAGGAATGGAAAATCCCTTAAGTGAGGGCTAATGTAATCAAGACATTGAGACATCTCAGATAGAATAATTTTGCTGTCACTGAGACTTATGCACAGGATAGGTAGCCCAGTGTTATAATCCAAGAAGACTTTCAATCAACTCTTTAGCAATAGCATTAATTACTGCAAGCACTTGACAGCCAATATCATTGACACAGGCAGAGGGGGAGGAATAAACGAAAGTAGGGAAAAAACAATTTTTTGGGAGACATTTTGAAAAGTTACCCCAGAAGTTTCTTAGGAACATCAAATACAGGTACTCCTCAAGTTACGAACACAATTGAGCCCCAAAATTTATGCTGCTAAGTGAAACATTCATTAAGTGTGTGTTTGCCCCATTTTACAACTTTTCTTGCCACAGTTGTTAAGTGAACCATTGCATTTGTTAAGTTAGTAACAAGGCTGTTAAGTGAATCTGGACTGCCCATTGATTTTGCTTGTCAGAAGACAGCAAAAGCTGATCACGTGACTCTAGGACACTGCAGCCATCATAAATATGGTTCCTGTTGCCAAGCATCTGAATTTTGATCATGTGACCATGGGGATGCTGCAACAGTCAGAAGTGTGAAAAACAACCATAAGTTACATAAGGAAAAGGAACAACTTGCCTCCAGAAGTTGTGAATGCTCCAACACTGGACGTTTTTAATAAGAGATTGGACAATCATTTGTCTGAAATGGTTTCCTGCCTAAGCAGGGGGTTGGACTAGAAGTCCTTCAAGGTCCCTTCCAACTCTGTTATTCTATTCTATTCTATTCTATTCTATTCTATTCTATTCTATTCTATTCTATTCTATTCTGTTCTGTTCTGTTCTGTTCTGTTCTGTTCTATTCTATTCTATTCCACTCCATTCCATTCCATTCCACTCCACTCCACTCCACTCCACTCCACTCTATTCTATTCTATTCTATTCTATTCTATTCTATTCTATTCTATTCTATTCTATTCTATTCTTTTCTATTCTATTCTATTCTATTCTATTCTACAATCTGTTATTTCTATTCTATTCTATTCTATTCTATTCTATTCTATTCTATTCTATTCTATTATTTTTTTCAGTGCCATTGTAACTTTGAACTATCACTAAATGAACTGTTGTAAGTTGAGGCCTACCTGTATTATACCTTTCCCAGAAAAGGGGGGTGATAATAGGAAACGTCGGAGGCTTTGGGCGTCTTTGAAATGATTAAAAAAAGCCCACTTAACTATTGGTGAATATACAGGTCAAGCCAGCATGACAAATTCCATGAAATTAGCATCCTGCAGATGACATGAACTTCAAGGCAATGTCAATCTGTCCCACATCTATTCTTTTGGCTGCAAGCCAAATCAGAGTCAGGACCACAACAAATGTGCAGATTCCCAGAGTGTTATTTATCATTCAAAATGAGCTAGAGGTCTCGCCTGTCCTCTGTGAGTTTTTCCAGTATCATTGATCCTTGTCTATTCTCAGACTGTGTTCACACAATGTACATATTGATGGTTTGATGTATTGTGAAAAACAGAAAACTGGCCGACTCAACTGTGATTCAGTTAAGCACAGAGAAGCACATTGTGCCTCAAAATCAAGATAAAAAAATCTCTTCTGGAACGGAGAATTTCCTACTAAGGCCTGTAAATCTGGCCAAATTTTTGATGATCTGGGATAGGAAGTTCATTCATTGTCAGCCATTCAGTGAACCTGAACAGATTTAGGTCTGACTCACAATGCCATGCAGCTTTGCAAAGTTGGAGAACTCTGTTTCCATTCTTACACAAGAGAATTAACTTCTCCTCCAGTGAAAAACCAAGATTAAGGAGTGCATAAGGGGATTGTTCTCTCATTCATTTCAATGTTTGTCTTGACTTTTTATATTGGATTACTAGGGACTTACCAGAAACTGCTTGATCAGAGCATCCTGTGTAAACAAAGCAATGAGGTAAAGATCAAAATGTTAGTACACACAGCACATTATTATATAGTATTCTCGCCTGTAAGGATCTTTAGCCAGTTCTAGAAAATAATGGCTCGCTAGAACTCCCTATCACAAATCAGAATTCTGCATGTTAATTCCATGATCATCCTGAACAGATGGACCACCATATTCCCATTTTTCATATTCAGTGGTATAAACCACCTGCTATAAACAGGAGAATTGGCAGTTATCTATGGGTGATTTTTGAACATGTACAGTACATCTCATGTTATTGTATAATCTGGGAAAGAAAGCCATTAGTTTCTGAACACATCAGTTGGGAAGAGAAACATTAGTTCAGAAACATTAATTTTGGACAAATGTTTACAATTAACATGTAGTTTCATTTCTAATTGAGTCAATATGGCATCGGACCTGGATATCTCCGAGACCGCCTCCTGCCACAGATTACCTCCCATCGACCAGTACGCTCCCACAGAGTGGGTCTCCTCAGGGTGCCGTCAGCCAGACAGTGCCGGCTGGCGACCCCAAGGGGGAGGGCCTTCTCTGTGGGAGCTCCCACCCTGTGGAATGAACTACCCCCAGAGATCAGGGTGATCCCTGATCTTCCTTCCTTCCGCCGCGCCCTTAAGACATGGCTATTTCAGCAAGCGGGACTGGCCATCCCCTTTAAAATCGACCCAAAATTATATTAAAATTTAATTGTATCCGGATTTATAATATAGAAGAAAATTAACACAAAATTAATATCATAAAACATAAAAACATTAAGTTTTATCTGGCTGTTAGCCGCCCTGAGTCCGTAAGGAGAAGGGCGGGATATAAATACAATAAACTAAACTAAACTAAACTAAACTAAACTAATATGAGTGCACCATATCTAATCTAATCTTATCCAGAATATAATAGTATATTATGCCGAAAGGGTAAACTAAGCTAAAGAAGAATAGAATAAGATTAAATCACATTTTTTTTGCATAGCGCTTAGGTGTTTTTGTGTATCCAAAATGGTTGTGTTCTATGGAAGGTATCCAAAACAACTGTAGCTCACATTGGCAAAAAGCTTAGGATAAACCCATAGGTATTACTGCTTGTGAATGTGCACAGGAGTGTAACCTCAGTATACTGTTGTCATTGGTGTTGCTGCTATCAAAATCATCCTGTGCATAGCTTTATACAGAACACAAAATGACTAATTCCTGACACAAATAATCTAAAACTGAAAATAGTAGAATCAATAAAGATAGGGAAAGAAGGACAAGTTTCAAATGCACATGCTTAGAGCTTGGTTACAAGCCGTGAGAATTAGGGAGTTGTGCAATAGGTGGGTTTAATATAGGATTCAAAGGAAATGAGAAAGGTGTGGCAGTAAGTGAGGAATACTGCCGTTCCTGGAAAAATCAAGAGATCTTTGGCCAACTGAAGATAATGGAGCCGGAAGAGCAGAAATCACAGGCAACGAAAAACAGAGAGGAACACAACCGTGAAGGATTTTGAATGGAAAATGATGAATTCTCTCTTGGATCCAAACAATAACAGAACATCCAAGAGCCAACATTATTTAAAGAAGGCCATCACCATCAGCAAGGTGGAAAGGCTAGTGATTTGGGAAGAGAGAATCTGAGAGCTAATGGTTCTCAAGGCAGAGATGTCAGTTATGTCAACAATCAATAACCACTCAGCTTCAAAGTCACATCACACAGGACAAAAATGTTCTTTGGAATGTGGGAAAGGAAGAAAGAAGAAGAATTAGGTTTAAACCACCGTATATGTATATGTGTATGGGAATTATTGCTGCATGTATATTATTGTTCCAGCTTGGCATATGGGAAGCCTGCTGCCCATTTCCCAACAATAGGTGTGAAAATTCTCCAAATGCCCAGCAACCTCTGTTTGTTTTATTCTCTCAAGCCTCCAGGAATCTGGTCAGTTATTTTTTTCCTCTTTAGCCAGCACTTCTCAAGTCTGATCTTGATTAATGAGAGTCTCTCCTGAAGTCCGAGTATTTTCCTTCGATGGATGCAGTTGTGCTGAGCGAGCACAGAATCCGTGAATAAAATAGACCTTCTGACTTAAGGCTTCTCACACTGCGTCTCTGTGGATTTTCCTCAAAAGAATATTCTTTAGAGCCAAGTCACGTTGTTAGTCAAGTCAGACTGTAGAAGAATTTTGGTCCCTGCAGGGGACAAAACATGTTCACACTGGCAGGAAAAGGATGATGCTCCTTGTACCAAGTGACACAATCGATGTGTTTCTGCCAACTGAGAGTGTAAGTTCTCTGTTAGCCATAGAAAGAGGACAAACTTGCAGTGACATTCAATGGGGATGTGATAAATAGCGATCTTCTCCTGTGTGGTGAAATCATTGTAGACCCACTGTAATCAGGATAGGCCAACCAGGAATTCAAATGATACTTGACAGATGTTCTACTAATGGCATAGGTTCATAGCAATCAGACTGGACAATTACCTCACCGACTTTTATGACTTGCAATTTTATATAAAGGAGAGAAAACATATTCCACCCACCCTTCAGTTATTGGGACAGGTTATGTAGAATGTATAAAGGTATTTCAAATGAATGTTGAAAATGTAAATGTAAAAAAGGGACTTTTTACCATCTATGGTGGACATGGCAAAGAAATATTGGAGTAGGATTCATATTCTAATACAGAAAATTCTTAAAGTGAATATAAAGATAAAACCAGAAAGTTTTCTTTTGGGCTTAATGGAAAAAGACTTGGAAAAGTTTTTGGAACTTTGATGTTATATATGCTGACGGCAGCAAGACTACTTTATGCACAAAAATGGAAATATATTTCAATCCCCACAATGGACGAATGGCTGCAAAAGTTGATGGAGTTAGTAGAGATGGTCAAATTGACTGCTTTGAGTAAAGAAAAAATATATAAGTACTTTTGTTTCTACTTGGAAAATGCTTCTGGACTTTGTGCTTGAGGTGGGAAAAAACGAAACTTTGATTTTGGGTTTTCCTGATTAGATAGATTCCTTGTTATAGAAATGGCTAGTTTGTACTATTAGATAAAAGTAAAAAGCTGAGGTTTGATGTTACTGCTTTGTTCTACTGCAGTAGAGGGAACTGGAAGTCAATGCCTTTTTTTTTTCTCCCTTTTTTTCTACCCTTCTCCTTGTCCCTTTCCCTCCCTTTTCTCTCCTACTATTTGCCTTTGTGTTCTTGTATTTTATATTATAAACTAATAAAACTGGGAGTTATTGGACACTCCACACAGAAAGGGACAAAGTTCTGAAAATGTGGTCAGCTCTTACTCCAAAAGAAGGAAAGGTGGAGACACAAACAGGAGTGCAAAAATTAGGTAGAAGGCCATCGCTCTTCATCTCTTTAATCCATTCTTCAGTCCTTCTGAAAGAACTTTAAAAGTGCCTCAGAATTCTGATTTTTCTTCCTCTTTTACTTAAAGAAGGAAGTTGACCTGTCCTCTTTAAAATGAGCCCATATCCCCCCCACATCTCTCCTGAGTGGTGGGGGGGAAAGCAAGGTTGGCCTGTGGTTATTTGGCTAAAAAAAACCCTCCCAACTTTCTTTGTCTTGTTGTTTCTGACTGACCTTGGCTCCATCATAGTCCATTTAAAATAACGGTATACTTAATTAGCTCTTTTTTTTTCATGCACTGTAAAAGTGTTTGCTATCGCTAATGTGTAGGAACTCAGTTTTTAAAACACAAGCAAATAATTTTAGGCAATGAACCTACTCAGTTGCGATCAGCAAACAGGACCCATCCTGCAGCCAGGAGCTTGACAACTCAGATGCGTAGGAAGGGACTTTTTCTGTGGGGGTTCCTAGATTATGGGAAGAGTTGGGCTCCTTCTAGTCTAGTGTTTGGGGAAATTATGATAAGCATCTCACTTTTATCAAGCTTCTAACTGCTAAGTGTTGTAGCGAATGATTTTCATTTTGATTTTAACTGTGTTACTTTTGGCTGTGTTTCATACTTGATATATTTTATTGTTATAAACTACTTTGAACCGCGGAATAAACCGAAGGATGGAGTCTCAATTTAATAACTGATATCCAGAAATCCAGATGGCCCCAGTTCTGTTGGCCTTTCATAAGGCACCAAAGTATCTTGGAGGATTGGTTCATGGCTGCTCATTTGTTTTGTTGATTGTAAAACAGAATGATCTTTTTGGACCTCAGGCACACGATATATACTGGTCAACTGTGGATTAAATTTCTTCTTAATTGATTTGTTCTGTTGCTTTCTAGTTTTAATTTCTCATTTGTTGCCTAGAGTTGTAGTGAGATGGGAAACCAGATAAATTGTTTGAATAGGGGAAAAAATGGAAATAACATGAATGATTTCTAATCCAAATAATTTGGACCCTGGATTTAGTAGTCTAATAAGGATGAGCCTTTCCCACAAGAACTTTTTAATAAGATGCCACTTATTTCAAAACTTGATAAGCTATCAGCACTGGAAGACTGAGACATATCCTGCACCTAATTTTTGCCTTAACACAATGTCTACGTTTTGTGCTGTGAAGGGGTGGTTCTTGCAAACATTCAAACATGGGAATTGATCCAAACTTCAAATGCTCTACTATATTTATTACAGTTTGAGTTCCCCTTTTCTGCAAGCAGCTTACCACTAAATCCAGAGGCATACTAGGGAGGCAAGGAAGGGTTCAAGGGAGGTCACATAATTGTGAGTATGACATGAATTGTGCCATTTGCATCAATTGTGCATGAATTATGCAGATTACATATTTACATAATTCACATCTATTTTGGCGTCACACTCAGATCACACTCATAACAACAACAACAACAACAACAACAATAATAATAATAATAGTAAAGTTGGAAGGGACCTTGAAGGTCATCTAGTCCAACCCCCTGCTCAGGCAGGAAACCCTATACCATTTCAGACAAATGGCTGTCCAGTCTCTTCTTAAAAGCTTCCAGTGTTGGAGCATTTACTACTTCTGGAGGCAGGTTGTTCCACTGGTTAATTGTTCTCACTGTCAGGAAGTTTCTCCTTAGTTCTAGGTTGCTTCTCTCCTTGATTAGTTTCCACCCGTTGCTCCTTGTCCTGCTTTCAGGTGCTTTGGAAAATAGCTTGACTCCCTCTTCTTTATGGCAGCCCCTGAGATATTGGAACACTGCTATCATGTCCCCCCTCGTCCTTCTCTTTGTTAAACTAGACATACCCAATTCCAGCAACCGTTCCTTATATGTTTTAGCCTCCAGTCCCCTAATCACCTTTGTTGCTCTTCTATGTACACTTTCCAGAGTCTCAACATCTTTTTTACATCGCGGTGACCAAAACTGAATGCAGTATTCCAAGTGTGGCCTTAGCAAGGCATTGTAAAGTGGTATTAACACTTCACGTGATCTTGATTCTGAAATGATGTCCTGATGCATTTGATATCACTGTAGCTTGTATCAGATGCTTGTTGTGATTTCAGCCCTATCAGTTGATGGTCTTCTTGAATTTATACCACCCTAGAAAACACTGTAAGTTGCTGGTAGAGAAATGATACACAGCTTTCTGTTTTCCCTTCCTACTTGACATTTCATTCTCAGAGCTATCCTGTGAGGCCAATTATGCTACAAAATAAAATCCAGGTTCACAGATTGTGCTAAATGAAAACATAGGTTCCTTAATCATGGTCTAACATGCAGTAAGAACTCAGCCACTAGCACGGAGACCCAACATACAGCCCTCCACATTTTGGCAAACATTACTCTGAGTTTCCCAGCCAAGTCTATCTTCTCAGGTGACCTTAGTTTGTGGCCAGCTTGTCCTTATCTTTTGTCCTTGTTTTCTCCATTTCCATGTAAAGTTGGGCACCAGATAACTTCATAAAGCAAGGCAAAAAAAAACAAAAGGCACAACTCCCCCCCCTTTTTTTAAAAAGCACCAATATTGATTTGCAAACTCATAAAGTAGGGCACAAGAGCACAATTCTGTTATCCATTTCTTAAAACTGGATAAGCGATACTTCTCTTCCATGCCTGAAGCTAGGAACCGTTCTGAAAGAAGAGTGATTAAATGCTAACACAGACAGCTGTAGAGAGAGAGATAAAGAGAGAGTTACACAGAATGTTGTCAAGAGGTTTTGGAAACAAGAAGGACTAAGTTCAGACCCAGGGAGAAAGCTGCAGAAATGGAAATTCTGCCCAACAACAGGACAGGATGGGGGACCAAAAAAAAAAAAAAAAAAGAAGTGGAGGGATCTGTGCTCTTCCATATATATACATATATGTAACAATCAAGACAGGCAATTGTAATTGCCTTCAAGTGAAAGAATGTACCTTCCAGCCAATGCCAAACAGTAGGAACAAGTGCAATTCATTCAATTATAAGGAACCCTTCGGCATCTTTGAAACTTCAGGAAGTTTATAATGGCCTGTGATTTTGAAAGGAAACAACTGAGTGGGCCATCTTTCAAGTGCAAAACTTTTGAGGGCTCCCCAGAATTTATTGCTTTCAACAGAAGGATAAAAGTAGCATTGCTGTGTCACGTTGCAAACTCCAGCCTTCTTCTTCTTCTTCTTGTGCCATATCCGTTATCGGACGTTGGCAATCATGTTGGCGATCCTGTTTTTATCAGCAGCCGCATGAAAAAGTGCTGCTGAGTTTTGTCCAAACCAGTCCCTTAGATTTTGAAGCCATGATGTTCTTCCTCTGCCTGGACCTCGTTTGCCTTCAATCTTTCCCTGGAGGATTAAATGGAGTATGCAGTATTTTTCTGGGTGTTGCATCACATGTCCGAAATATTCTAATTTTTGTTTTTTAATTGTTTTGATGCTTTCCCTTGGCTTTCCCAGGCAGCTTATCACCTCCTCATTTCTGATCTTGTCAACCCAGTTTATACGTAACAGCCGCCTGTAAATCCACATTTCAAATGCTTCATATATATATATATATATATTCCAAAATTTGAATTGCTAACAAAGAATTAAGGGAGTACTGGGATAGCTATTTCAAACCTTATTAGGTTCTCATCAGTCAGACATACCCTTCTGAGATTCGAACCTGGGCTGTCTGCATGTTAAGCAGAGGTGTTAGCCACTAGGCCACAGGCTCTTTCTCACTTTGTTAGCTACAAGAGACAGGGGAAGAGGATGAATGCTTTTTTTCTTTTAGAGCACCCTGTCGGCCCAAATATGGGAAAGAGAATCTTTTGCCTGTATCAGCTCAACCTAGAGCCATCCACAGGCAGCAGTCGCTTAACTGCGACATCATATGTTTTCCAAAATTTGAATTGCTAACAAAGAATTAAGGGAGTACTGGGATAGCTATTTCAAACCTTATTAGGTTCTCATCAGCCAGACATACCCTTCTGAGATTCGAACCTGGGCTGTCTGCATGTTAAGCAGAGGTGTTAGCCACTAGGCCACAGGCTCTTTCTCACTTTGTATATATATATATAAAAATTCTAAGTAACAATCAAGACAGGCAATTGTAATTGCCTTCAAGTGAAAGAATGCACCTTCCAGCCAATGCCAAACAGTAGGAACAAGTGCAATTCATTCAATTATAAGGAACCCTTCGGCATCTTTGAAACTTCAGGAAGTTTATAATGGCCTGTGATTTTGAAAGGAAACAACTGAGTGGGCCATCTTTCAAGTGCAAAACTTTTGAGGGCTCCCCAGAATTTGTTGCTTTCAACAGAAGGATAAAAGTAGCATTGCTGTGTCACGTTGCAAACTCCAGCCTACCTTTGGGCAATGAGGCATGTTGAAAAGGGCTTGAACTGCAATCTCTGAACAGGTATTTTTTTGTCATGCTGACCCTCTTGGTTTCCTTTTCTGAAAGCCACCTGGCTGCTACCCTTCCTTCACCTAGCCCGAAACAAGCAGAAAAGGAAAATTATCCACAGTAGGCAGCTGCCAGTCATAAAAATGTTACTGTATTTATTGGTATCCGATGAATGCTTTGTTTTTGAAAGAAAAAGAAATTGATGTAACCCCAAGCCCTGTCTTCCCTGTAAAATGTGACATTGCATATCTTTTTGAATCACTAATGGGGCTCACAATTTTGTGGGATAGCCAGATCAACATTTATGAAATTCTTGATTTCCCTTGCTATACCTGAAATGCTTGTGTCTGTATGTGTGTGGATATATGCACACCCATGTATATATGTGTGCGTGTATACACCCAAACATACATGGATATGCATGTCTGTGTTACATTTATAACATTTCTCTGATACTATAAATTATGGATAGCACAAATTGTATTAAGTAAATAATGAATCGATAATTTCAAGTATCTAGGCACAACTTTAAAAGCTCCTGAGCCAATATAGGCCCTCAAGAGAAACAAAGTTTATTCTTATTCTCTGCTTAACCACTTAAAGAACTTAACAATGAGACCATCTCAGTGGTGGTGCCCTTTTGGGTTATCAAAAGAAGCAGATACAATCCTGATGTTGACTTCCTGGTTATTAGTTTTCACTGTAAGTTTCCACATTATAGTACAGTATATATCAGCTTGGCCAAAATGCATTTTTTTTCCTGGTATTATGAAGTCAGCTTGCAGACACAGCAGATGTGAGAGTCCATGTCCATGTGCTGATTTTCTCAAACACCCAATAACCAAAGCAAAAGTTCCTCTCTTAGGGAAGGTTGTCTGAATGGAGACACTTTCCTGTGTAGAGAGCTATTTGTTCTTGTTTCTCTAATGGAATCTAAAGTGGCAATGAATGACCATGAAAAATTCATCAGCCTTTTGAAGGATAATGTGTAGTTCTGGTGAAAAAATGCCATCCCTGGAATTATTTGGAATGGAACTGAAAACAAAACAGCCATATTCTAATGTTTTGAATTAAATATGCTATGTAGTATAATGTGGAAACACTTGGAATATTGTACTCTCTGGAGGAAGACAAAGAGCAAATCAGATAGGTCACAGGAAGAGCTCATTCAAGGCTTTTTAAAAAAGCCTTGAGCCTTAACCACTACACTAAATTAGCTCTCCATTTCAAGTTGATATTTGCGACAATAAGAAAAGTAAAATGTCAGTATTTCTCTTCTATTCTTGCATTTGTAAAGTGCTGGCCTTTTTAAAGTGGATTTAGAACAGGAGTCCCCAACCATCTGCTCCAAATCACTTAAAAAAGTTCCCAATGGGAACAATGGGATTTTGTTTTTTAGCCAGTTCCCAATGGGCCCAGTATCAGCCTGCAGCCCATTGGGAACTGGGCCGTGCAAGCGGTGGGCAAACACACAAAGCTTCATTTGCACATACGCGGGAGCTAGGTTGCACATGCAAAACCATACACACACACCCCACTGCCACCATCGCTGCTGCTACTGCTGGTTCATGCAGCAAGAAAGGTTGGGGATTGCTTATTTGGAATATATTAGGGAAGGATGAAGACCATTTAATGGACTGTTGTGAAGAGTTTTCTAAGCATATGGAGGACAAAATTGCCCAGATCCCCTTGGAGGTGACTGAGACTATGTCTTGCCAGGGTTAGAGACCCCACACACCCACTTTACAGTCTGATTCTGTTGTTCCCCTCTGGGAGGAGATTTCAAAGTATTTCTAGCAGGACTACCCTATTCTGTAATAGCTTTGTTCCCTATGCCATCCATCTGGTAAACTTGCAAGATTCGTTTTTCTCACCATGCAGATGTATACATAACCCGAACAAGACCGTTGTTTCTCTGTGTCATATAATATATGCAGGTATATGCATAATTCTGTATTTATTTATTTATTTTTGTCATATTTATGTAGTGTATATCGGAGGTGGTGACCCTTTGGGAGCTGAATGCAATGAAATTTCATTTTAATGTATGCTGATTAGTGTTCACTCAAAGTGACAATAAAGTTATTATTCTATTCTATTCTATTCTATTCTATTCTATTCTATTCTATTCTATTCTATTCTATCCTTTGTATCTGGGATGAATTTTAGTTGCTAACTTTTGTCTATGGTTGTCTATGGCATCGGCAGTTGCAGAAATGACAATGAAGTCAGCAAGTGATGAAAGGGGTCATCCAAAAATGAATAAAGGACTAGAGTAGCTCCTGTTAAAGAAATACTATAGGGGGTATGACTCTTAGTTTGAAGTGGAGACAAATAAGGGAAAATGGGGTATGTTTCTTCCAAGGAAAATATAGATGGACAGAAGTTTCTCTGCTTCCCTCATAATGTTGGAACTGGGCTCACTCATTAAAACAAAAGGTGGGGAGATGTAGGATCAATGAAATAAAGGGAATGTTGCCAATTTAGTTGGCCTTAAAAGGTGACTGGACAAATTCATGGAGGACATGGCTATTATTCTTGATGGATATATATCTGAATTATATGCAACCTGCAATAAATAATAACTGCTAAGTGGCAACCTTTGGCCAACCTTTTCATAGACTTGGAAGCTAAGCAGCTTGGACATTATTAATACTGCCATGAACTATCAAAGATTTGGCCAAAACCGATGGCTATCACTTCCATACTGCTACCAGGGAAAATAATAATAATAATAATAATAATAATAATAATAATAATAATAATAATAATAATAATAATAATAATAATAATAATAATAATAATAATAATAATAATAATAATAATAATAATAATAAAGTTGGAAGGGACCTTGGAGGTTATCAAGTCCAACCCCCTGCTCAGGCAGGTAACCCTATACCATTTCGGACAAATGGCTGTCCAGTTTCTTCTTAAAAACTTCCAGTGTTGGAGCATTCACCACTTCTGGAGGCAGGTTGTTCCACTGGTTAATTGTTCTAATTGTCAGGAGGTTTCTCCTTAGTTCTAGGTTGCTTCTCTCTTTGGTTAGTTTCCATCCATTGCTTCTTTCTTCATGGACACAACTGCATGGTTGTGTCCATGAAGTCACCAGAAGCTTGATTTATGAGTGTTTTTACCATACCGTATAAAGGACAGTGGAAGAAGCCAGTTCTCCTTAGATCAGGGGTGGGCAACTATGGCAAATTTATGACCTGTGGACTTCAATTCTCAGAATTGCTGGCTGAGGAATTCTGGGAGTTGAAGTCCACAGGTCATAAAGTTATAGTATCCGACCCCTGCCTTAAATCCTTCTAGCTGGTTGACCAACATGGGACGTGAAATGCCAGACTAGAAGAGCTATTAGCCTGATACAATGAGACACTTCTTATGTTCTCATTGTATAAACAGTGTTGGATATTCAAATCCAATGGCCCTGAGTTTTCAGCACATGAGGCCTTACTGACTACAAAGCAGCAACAGGCTGTAGAAAGAGAAACATAAGAATTTATTCTGTGCCCCATCTTTTATCATCACTCTTTGCTAAACTGAGGTGACTTCTTTCCACCTTTATTCCCAGACCTCCATACGCAAAGCCAATGCTTGTTAACTTTCTTCTGGTAGGATGTACAGTAGGTAAGATGTGTATTCTGCCAATCTTTCTGTAGGATAGCGGTAGGATGTATTTTCTGTTAATAAATCTCCTTTCTGTTATAATTATAAAACTTGCTTCACTATTCATTGCTCGGATTAGATTCCTGTGCTCAAGAATACTCACATGTATACATCTCAGCTTTCAGCAAAGCAGATTTTTTTTAAGCAGTCTGAAGAATTCTATAGGTAATTATTTATTCATTGGATCTTTGAGAATTATGAGTGGCACACATTTGTATCTTGAAATAACATAATTTTGAATGCAAGCTGCATCTTTGCTTATCATTAACTGTAAAAAAACCCATCCCCTTTCCAGGTTGCCTTTGGGAGGGTGAAAGCAAATCCATTTATAGTGCTCCATTTCTGTTGTATGGTGCAAGATTAGTGTGTCTGTGTGTTTGCCTAATAAATCTAGATTATAATATGTTCCTGCGACAGGGCAATACATTCATTTGCCTATAAAGTGCTTTGAAAACCTATAGGGCTATATAAATAAGTAATATAAAAATAGTTATGAACTGTTAAAAAAAATAATTCCTTAGGAAACATAAAAGCACACACCTCCAGCAGGAGTATCCATGCAATTCTTACATTTCTTCTCCCACTTTAAAGCTGTACTTGTGGATTAATTGAAAGAGTTCTAACTGTAAAACAGAAAAGCATAATCCCCAAATATGAGTATCCCCCCACACAAATGTTACAGTTAATATATCCAGAGGAAAGTTATTGGGCTGTATATAAGGGCTACAAAGCTAAAGAGTATCATCAAATAGTTGTTTACATTAATAACTGTGAAATAATAACAGAACAGAACAGAACAGAACAGAACAGAATAGAATAGAATAGAATAGAATAGAATAGAATAGAGAAAATATGGAATAGAATAGAATAGAATAGAATAGAATAGAATAGAATAGAATAGAATAGAATAGAATAGAATAGAGAAAATATGGAATGGAATGGAATGGAATAGAATAGAATAGAATAGATTAGAATAGAATAGAATAGAATAGACTTGGAAGGGATCTTGGAGCTCTTCTGGTCCAACCCACCGGCTCAGGCAGAAAACCTATACAATTTCAGACAAATGTTTGCCCAATCTCTTCTTAAAAACCTCCAGTGTTGGAGCCTTCATAACTTCTGGAAGCAATCGGTTCCAGTGGTTGTTCTAACTGTCAGGAAGTTTCTCCTTAGTTCTAGGTTGCTTCTCTCCTTGATTACCTTTCCATCAGTTGCTTCTTGTCCTGCCTTCAGGTGCTTTGGAGAATAGCTTGATCCCCTCTTCCTTGTGGCAGCCCCTGAGACATTGGAACACTGCTATCATATCATTCCCAGTTCTTCTTTTCATTAAACTTGACATATCCAATTCCTGCAACTATTCTTCATATGTTTTAGCCTTTAGTCTCTTAATCATCTTTGTTGGATTTTTATTACCTCCAGTTCTTTTAATATTTAAAATTATCAACCAAGAAGAATATTTGTAGCTCGGGATTGAAATGAGGGGTCCTTGGTGCTCTCTGAGCTTGCTTATTTCCAGCAAATAGCACTCCTTACTAGCACTGATGATATTACCTAGTTAGGGTGATGAAATGTCTGCAAGAAATCAAGCAAGCTCAGAGAGCACCAAGGACCTCTCATTTAAAATTATGTCCTTTTGACCAATAAAGCAATTTTGTGATTGAGGAGTGACTGTCATTTCTCTTGAAAAGTGTGGCAAAGAATGGAAAGTCTCGTCATGACATCA
>NW_015387479.1:331883-335327 GCF_001527695.2 Protobothrops mucrosquamatus | reverse complement strand
AAGGCTAAATCAGTATCTGTTGAGGTTGGCTTGTTCCTGCAGTAGGAAAAACTACAGAAAGATCCAGAAAAATCCCCAGAATGCATTTCTGTTCTTTCTGAGGGGAATGTTAACTAATCCAGAACTGGAAGGTCTATGATTTTAATAGATGATCCTTTCTATCTTGATTAAATTCCACTTCAGCAATTTATTGTCCTTTTTCCAGCTCACCACCAAATATGGGACTGCTGTCATGGGAACCACCCCATTATGGGACATTTTACCCAGTTCTCTAATGCCCACAATATCTGTAAAGAGACAGAAGGGAGTCCTCAGAGACACCCTGTAATGACTTCTGTTTCGAGGAGCAACTGTTTCCAAGCAACACCATCTGAAATCTACCTGGAGATAGAGTTGAATTGCTGTAAATAGTGCTTCTTATTCCTAAATATTCTAGGTAGATGGATTGAATGCCATTAAGAGGTTGAGAAAAGCTAATACAGTTGCTGCCTCTGTTGATCCCCAAAGATCATCCTTCAGGCCTAATATAACAATCTCTGAAGCCAGTTTTGAATAGATCAAAATGTTTACTTCCTCTACAATTGCCAACGCTTGGGATGTAATTGCTTTGTCTATGTAAGATAAGTGACTGGCCCATAATTTCCAATTTCTTTGGATTCAAAAGAGGTTTCTTAGGAAGAGGCATTCTTCAACCTGGAGACATTCTACCATTCTACAGAGCCGTTTGTTAAACCAGGCATCTCAAATAACTTCATGTTTACAAACCAGGCTCAGAAAACATCAAGAGGACAAGTGGTGGAACACACCTCTCCCAATGATCTGTCCATATTGTTGGATGTCGAAACTTACATTTTGATGTGCAATCATTAAATGCTCCCATGAATCCTGCCTATCTGAAGAAGTGAAGAGATGGAGATGCTGTGGATTGTCGAGACTCGCATGGCTTTTTTTGTCATAGAGCGCCCAGAACGGAGTTCCGGCACCTTTTTTGGATGGAACCTTGTAGGGTAGGCAAGGCGGGTTGTATGACGTGTGTGAGTTCCGGCACCTTTTTTTTTTTTTTTTTACAAAAAAAGCACTGGTTGAGAGGCAAAGAGAAAAATAAGAAACCCTGACAGAATCCATCTTAGTACAATATTTTGCTTAGGATAAACCAAATTTTGCTTTGTTGATTACCATTGCTATGAAATATCTGCGATGAGAGGTCAAGAATTGGAAGCCAATGACAAAATGTTTCCGATGGTTTTATCATGCAAATGCTTTTGCTGATTGACTTGTATCAGGTAAACCATTGCCATATGGGCGTGTTGTCATTGTGGTTTGCCGCAGAATCCAGTGTGAAATGCTTGTCAAGGTTCCGACTAATGAACCCAAACAAATCAGAACTCCGAGGCTTGCAGATTCCTCAAAGAATATGTCTATTGGATACACAATATCGGCATGATCAAAAGTAAAACCAACTCTAAATTTCCATGCGGATTCAGCCTGCGTGGCAATTGTGAATGACAAAGATGGCTTCAGCCAGGTTCGTTTCAAAAGTTGACAATGCTATTATCTAGGATGGATGGGTATGATGGAATCTGTGCAGTTCTCAGATATCTTTCAAAGAGCCAGTCTGGTCTAGTGGCTAAGGCACCAGTCAGGAGACCATGAGTTGTAATCCTGCCATGAAAGCCATCTGGGGGACTTTGGGCCAGTCATTCTCTCTCAGCCCAATTCACTTCACAAGATTGTGGTTGTGGGGAAAATAGGAGAGGAAGTTGTGTTGGATATGTTCACTGCTTTGAGTTATTTATAAAAATTTGTAAAAATAATAAAAGTGGGAATAAACCAACCAACCAACCAACCAACCAACAAGGCACTGGTTTCTGGATGTTTCAGCAGAGAGTTTCAAGCAGAGAATCTATGGAGATTCTCAGTCGTCCAGGTCATGGTTGTCCCAAAGATATTTTTTTTCAAGAGGCAACTGGGCTTTCTTGTTTTTCTTTGAAGACGTTTCGTTTCTCATGCAAGAAGCTTCTTCAGCTCTGAGTGGCTGGTTGGGAATGGAAGGATTTATACTCCTTGCAGACAGCTGGTCATTCGCATTCTTTTAAAGAGTCTTTGAGGCCCCTTGGAGGTTTATCTTTGGGACAACTGAAAGGGTATCATACATTTTCTGAGCAAAGCTCTCTCCACAACTTTGTGTTAGCTAAAATCTTGGCTTACAGATGACTTCCCATGCAGACATTAAGCTCTCTTATTTACCACAGAGAATTATTACCTCAATAATTTAATATAAAAAAGGAACAGAGAAATACATTCCAGGCAAAGCAAGGTTTATTAAAGCAGAAATACAAATAAAAGCATCAAGCAAAACCTGTAGATTAAAAGCCATGAGATAGTAAATGAATCAAGTGTTTACAATAAAAAGCCTGCTGCTGAAACCCAGAGACATATAAAAAATATTGGGAAAAGCCAAGTACTGTAACTACAATCTTTTAATATATCTTACTCATATACCACATGTACCAAAAGTTATTCCTGTCTTGGGTTGCTAGCCTAAACTCTATGAATAATTTGCTGCATTTTAAGTAACACTAAGTCTACTTTTTTCCAATCTTATGCAAAAAGCTTTTTGCTAACTTTATTACTCTTCATACTGTATCTTATTTGCAGTCTCTTTTGCATGCTGGCCAGCTGGTCAGTCTTCTCTGGCTGTTTTCTGTGATGATGAAGTGCACAAGACTATCTCATCTGATGGGTGTTTAAAAATGTGGAGCCTTTTTTGGTAGAAAGTACCACTTTTTCTGCCCCAAGATAGGGTACCACTTGGTTGATCATAGCTGAAATTGGGCCTTATGATTAGAGTTCGTCCTCAACTTATAACAGTTTATTTAGTGACCGCTCAAAGTTACAATGGCACTGAAAAAAAGTGACTTGTATTGTTTTTCCACACTTACTACCATTGCAATATCCCCATGGTCACGTGATCAAAATTCAGATGCTTGGCAATTGGTTCATATTTATAACCGTTGCGGCGTCCCACGGGCCTGTGGTCACCTTTTGCGACCTTCTGACAAGCAAAGTCAATGGGGAAGCCAGATTCACTTAACAGCTGCAGGGATTCACATAACAACTGTGGCAGGAAAGGTTGTAAAATAGGGCAAACCTCACTTCATTGTTTTGCGTAGCAAAATAAATTTTGAGCTCAACTGTGGACATATGTCAAGGACTATCTGTAGTTGGATGGCTGAACAACAGGATATCCCAGAGCTGGAGACCAAAGTGGAAAATTGAAGAAAAAAGTCCTCCCTATTGTTGGCAAGAAACCTTTGATGAATCCATGGAGTCCCTACAAAGATTATCTTGGTTTGATGGCACTTTATATAATAATAATAATAATAATAATAATAATAATAATAATAATAATAATAATAATAATAATAATAATAATAATAATAA